>NW_024353908.1:2049283-2103745 GCF_902729225.1 Pteropus medius
GCCTTCAGCTCACACCTATAGATGCATGGTAGGGAGGGTTCTCTATGACCAATTGACAGAAAACAAAATACAAAAAAAAAAAAACAAAACAAAACCAAACAAAAAAACCCAGGCTTGATTAATAGATAAGTAAATTCAAAATATTCATAAAAGCTAGCAATGAATTTCTAACTACAAGCCCACACATGGCTAGTCCTAACGTATAGTAGTGAGAGGAAATCCTCCTAGCAATATCCATTTTACCTTTAATTTTTGGGGGAAGGAGAAATGGCTAGATAGATAAAAAGAAAGATAGAGATATCTAGAGAGAGGTTCCTTGGAAGTGATAAATGACTTGATTATTTTTTAGGTCAGGGATATAGACAGGTTGAGATTGGAATATAAGAAGCCAGGGGATCTGGGAAAGAGGCATGTGGTGGAACCTACTGAAGTGGACACAAAGTCTGTAGAGCTTTATGTCCCAGAATAGTCACAACAAAGGAATAACTTAAAAACCAGTAGAACAGAATGAGTTGGATAGTAAATATCAGTCAGACTTAGTGCTTGGTCACCCCAGTGCTTGTTCAATGGGCTCAAGAACAGAGGATTAATAGTGACAAGAAAGTAAACTTGTTTGTCAGTCCCACATCCTGGACTTTCTCTCACCAAAACTGATGAGATCATCCATTGCTTATGGATCAGATAGCTACTGCTATCTGATCCATAAGCAATGGTGATCAACACAGAGTACTAAACATCCACTGTTATAGTACCATCCCTGAAGAGGCCAAGCAGCCACTTGGTAGCAAGTCGATTACATTGAACTCTTTCCCCTTAAGAAAAAGCAGTGTTTCACTTTATAGGCCAAATGTATTTGCCTTCTCTCAGTTCAGTTTCTAGCATTATATCTGAGAATTCAGAGTGTCTGATCTACTAGCATGAAATCCCCAATGAAATAGCCTTGGACGGAGAATGAGGGAATAGTCAAATAAGTACAGGACCATTGATTCAATCACATACAACATCATATAGTCTTAGCTGAGACATCTGCAAGATAAGGACATTATTTTTCGAAATGTGAGATATATTTTCAATTAATGGCCATCCTATGTGTTGTGTCTAAAATAGTTAGAACACAATGATCTGAGAACCAATGAGTAGAAGTACCAGTAGCCCTTCTCATCATTACTTTCAGTAACCACCTTGGATAAAGTGGGCTTCCTATCTCTAAAATTTTAGGTAGGACTAGAGTAGAAGCCCTGGTTTTCAGAATGGAGAATATGCAGTAAGAGTTACACTAAATATAAAGCTATGTCTACCATTTGGTCATTTTAAGCTCCTCTTGTTGGTAGACCAGCAGGTGAAAAAATATATATATGATTGTACTATGAGGTAATTGACTCTGATTAACATGAAGAAACAGATTGGTGCTAAAAAGAAAGGGTAAAGAGGTACAGATTTAGAATTTAGAGGGCTTACTAATTTAGCTTTTACTGTTCTGGTGCTGGTTGATAAGTTTAAATCAACAATTGTAGTAATCATGGTTTGACATGGAAAAGTAACCAGTAGACCCCAAAGAGATGAAAGCATGGTTTACCCAATAGACAAGCAACCTAGGCCAGCAGAAGTGGGAATGAGGGGAGCAAAGATTGGATGGGTTGTAGAGGAGTGAGATAATGAATATAGTTTACAAATTATGGCCTAGAGACCAACTATAACAAAACCACAATTCCGGTTTTTTCTATCATTTAATTTTTTAAATTTATTTTATTTATTTTTATATTTTTGCATTTTTATTTTTATTTCTTATTTTTTTATTTTTTTGCATTATTTTCTTTTTTAATTAAGTTTATTGGGGTAACATTGGTTCATAAAATTATATAATTTTCAGGTATATATTATCAGTTGACATCTGTATATTCTATAGTGTGTTTACCACCCCAAGTCATTTCCTTCAGCTACATTATTTGATCCTCTTTACCTACTTTACCCTTCCCCTATCCCCTTTATTTGATACCCTTTATACCATCTACCTCCCCCCTCCTCCCCTACTTCACTAGTAACCACTAGTCTATAGTCTTCTGGTAACCATTAGTCTATAGTCCATGTCCATGAGTCTCTATTTGTCCTGTTCATTTGTTGCTTTTAGGTTTATATTCCACATATAAGTGATATCATGTGATTTTCAACTTTTTCTGTCTGGCTTATTTTGCTTAGCATGATTATCTCAAGGTCCATCCATGTTGTCACAAATGGCAGTATTTCATCTCTTCTTAAGGCTGAGTAATATTCCATTGTATATATGTACCACCGCTCCTTTAGCCAATCATCTATCATAGGACGTTTCAGTTGCTTCCATATTCTGGCCACTGTGAATAATGATGCTATAAACATCAGTGTGCAAATATCTTTTTGAATATGGGTTTTCAAGTCTTTGGGGTAAATACCCAGTAGAGGGACTGCTGGATCATATGGAAGATTCATTCTTAATTTTTCGAAGAAACTCCATACTGTTTTCCATAGTGGCTGTACCAATTTGCAGTCTGACCAGCAGTGATGAGGGTTCCTTTTTCTCTGCATCCTCTTCAACATCTGTTATTACTTGTCCTGTTGATTATAGCTATTCTAACAGGTGTGAGATAATTGTGATTTTGATTTCCATTTCCCAAATAGCTAGTAATGGTGAGCAACTTCTCAAATATTTGTTAGCCATTTGTATGTCCTCTGGGGAGAAGTGTCTGTTCAGATCCTCTGCCCATTTTTGATTGGATCGTTTGTGTTTTTGTTGTTATTGAGTCATATGAGTTCTTTGTATATTTTGGATATTAGGCCATATCGGAGGCGTTGCTTGCAAATATATTTTCCCATTCTGATGGTTGTCTCTCTACGTTGTTGACAGTTTCTTTTGCTGAGCAGAAGCTTTTTAGTTTGATGTAGTCCCATTCATTCATTTTAACTTTTACTTCCCTTGCTTTTGAGGTCAAATTCATAAAATCCTCTTTAAGTCCAAGATTCTTGAGTTTCATTTCTATGTTTTCTTCTATGCATTTTATTGTTTCAGGTCTTATATTTAGATCTTTAATCCACTTTGAGTTAATTTTGGTTTGTGGTGATAGACAACAGTCTAGTTTCGTTCTTTTGCAGGTGGCTTTCCAGTTTTCCTAGTATCATTTATTGAAGAGGTTTTCCTTTCTCCACTGTATGTCTTGGTCTTTTTGTTGAAAATTATTCGCCTATATAAATATGAGTTTACTTCTGGACTCTTGACTCTATTCCACTGGTCCGTGTGTGCGTTTTGTTGGCAATACCAGTTTTGATTACTGTCTCTTTGTAGTATAATTTGAAGTTGGGCAGTGTGATGCCTCCAATCTCGTTCTTTACTCTTGGAATGGCTTTGGTAATTCGGGGTCTTTTATGGTTCAAATCTGGTGATTTTTTGTTCTATTTCTTTAAAAAATATCGATGAAATTTTATGGGGATTGCATTAAATGTGTATAATGCTTTGGGTAATATGATCATTTTAACTATGTTGATTCTTCCAATCCAAAAACATGGAATATCTTTCCATTTCTTTGTATCTGTTTCGATTTCTTTTAATACAGTCTTATAGTTTTCATTACATAGGTTCTTCACTTGTTTTGTTAAACTTATTCCTAAGTATCGTATTCTTTTTGTTGCAATTGCAAAAGCAATTTTTTTACCACTTCTTTTTCTGACACTTCGTTATTAGGAAAACTGAATTTTAAACGTTGATTTTGTATACAGAGACTTTATTCTATTTGCGTATTGTTTCTAGTAGAGTTCTTGTGGAATCTTTATGGTTTTCTATATACAGAATCATGTCTTTGTCAAATAGTGACAGTATGACTTCTTCGTTTCCTATTCGGATGCCTTTTATATCTTTCTCTTGCTTGATTGAACTCGCTAGGACCTCCAGTGCTCTATTGAATAACGGTAGCTTGTCATGATCCTGATCTTAGAGAGAAGGTTTTTAGTTTTTCACCATTAAGTATAATGTTGGCTGAGGGCTTGTCATATATGGCCTTTATTATGTTAAGGTATGTTCTTTCTATGCCAATTTTGTTAAGTGTTTTGTTCATACATGGATGCTGTATCTTGTCAAATACTTTTTCTGCATCTATTGATATGATCATATGATTCTTATTTTTTAATTTGCTTATGTGGTGTATCATATTAATCGATTTGTGTATGTTGAACCATCCCTGTGCCTCTGGGATGAAGCCCACTAGATCTTGGTGTATAATCTTTTTAATATGTTGCTGTATTCGGTTCGCTAGTATCTTATGTAGGATTTTTACATCTGTGTTCATGAGAGATATCAATCTGTAGTTTTTTCGTGTGTGTTATCTTTACCAGGTTTGGTATCAGAATAATACTGGCCTCATAGAATGAGTTAGGAAGTACTGCCTCTTCTTTGATTTTTTGGAAGAGTTTGAGGAGAATAGGTATTAAATCTTCTTTGAATGTTTGGTAGAATTCACTGGAGAAGCCATCTGTTCCTGGACTTTTACTTTTTGGTAGGTTTTTGATGATTGTTTCAATTTCCATACTGCTGATCGGTCTATTTAGATTTTCTAGTTCAATTTAGGAAGATTGTCTTTTTCTAAGTACTGCTGCATTTCTTCTAAGTTATTAAATTTGGTGTTATATACTTTCTCATACATAAAATTCAGTCTCATAGATATCAATCTTAATTTCCCCTCTTTCATCTCTGATTGTGTTTATTTGTGTCCTTTCTTTTTTTTCTTGAGTAAGTCTAGTCAGGGGTTTGTGAATTTTATTAACCTTCTCAAAGAACCATCTCTTTGTCACATTTATTTTTTCTATTGTTTTTTTGTTTGTTTCGTTTTCAATTTCATTTATTTCTGCTCTAATTTTGATTATTTCTTCCCTTCTGCTGACTTTAGGCTTCATTTGTTCTTCCTTTTCTAGTTTTTTAAGATGAAGTGTTAGGTTGTTTATTTGGGCTCGTTCTTGATTTTGGAGGTAGGCCTGTAATGATATGAACTTTCCTCTTATGATCTCTTTTGTCATGTTCCAAAAGTTTTGATATGTTGTACTATCATCATCATTTGTTTCTATGTATCCATTGAACTCTCTTTTTATTTCTTTTCTGACCCAGTTTAATCTCCATGTATTTGTGGTTCTTTCTGTTTTCTTTTTGCAGTTGATCTCTACTTTCAAAGCATTATGACCAGAGAATATGGTTGGTATGGTTTCAATCCTCTTCTATTTGTTGAGGGTAACTCTGTGTCCCAGTATGTGGTCAATCCTTGAGAATGTTCCATGTGCAGTAGAGAAGAATGTATAAGCAGCTGTTTGGAGATGGAAAGCTCTGCAAATGTCAATTATGTCCAGTTGGTCTAATGTGTCCTTTAAAGATGTTATTTCCTTATTGATTTTCTGTTTGGATGATCTGTCCGACAGTGGGGTATTTAGATCACCTACTACGATAGTGTTAATAGTTACGTCTTCTTGGTTGCATAATTCCCTTTATCATTATGAAGTGTCCCTTGGTATCTTTCTTTATCTTTTTTATTCTGAAGTCTATTTCGTTCGAGATTAGTACCACTACTCCTGCTTTACGCTGAATGCTATTTGTTTTTAATATCATTTTCCACCCTTTCGCTTTGAGTCTATATTTGTCTTTGGAGCTGAAATGTGTCTCCTGGAGGCAGCATATGGTTGGGTTTTGTTTTTAGATCCATTCTGCAACTCTGTGCTTTTTTATTGGTGAGTTCAGTCCATTAACATTTAGCGCGATTATTGAAATATGAGGTCTTCTTATAGCCATTTTATCTTTTGCTTACTGGTAGCTCGGTGTTTCACTTGCTTCCTTGTCCTTGTGTTTCTGTTTTATTTTGGTTGGCTTTCGTGGGTTTTCCCTCTGGTCCTTCTTGTTTAATGTTATATACTTAGATTCTGAATCTTTGGTGTGTGTTTACTGTTATGAATATGTAAATGATAGTTATTTGTGTACAGTAGTCTATTTTCTTCTGCATGCCTTATCTCCATTCCCCTCTGTGAATTTGGGCTTTGAATCCCCCGCTTTTCAGTCATTGTTAACTCAAGTTGTCTCTATGTATGCTGAACATTCATTACTATCTTGTTATAACAATTCTTATTGTTTAAGCTTATAATGCCCTGTTTTTCGTAAGGATTGCACTCCTCTGTTTCTATTTGCCTGATAGTCATTTTACTCCTAATTATGTTTTTGTTTTGTTTTGTTTTGTTTTTGTCATTTTATTTTAAGTGAACTGACCCCTTTCAGTATTTCCTGTGATGCATGCCGTATAGTGGAGAATTCCCTCAATTGTTGTATGTCTGGAAGATCTTAATTTATCCTTCATATCTAAAGGAGAGCTTAGCTAGATACATTATTCTAGGCTGGTAGTTCTTTTCACTTAATAGTTTAAATATTTTATTCCATTCCTTTCTAGCTTGTAAGGTTTGCACTGAGAAGTCTGAGGATAATCTAATGGATTTTCCTTTATAAATTACCATTATTTTCTCCCTGGCTGCCTTGAGAATTCTGTCTTTGTCATTTATTTTTGATAATTTTAATACAATGTGTCTTGGTGAAGGCCTTTTGGGTTGAGATAATTGGGTGTTCTGTTGACTTCTTGAATTCCAAGCTCCAGTTCATTCCTTAGATTCGCAAAATTCTCTTCAACTATTTGTTTGAAAATGCTTTCTAATCCCTGTTCCTTTTCCTCACCTTTGATAATGCCCATTATTCTTCTGTTCCCTCTCCTGATGGTATCAGCTAGTTCTTGAATTTCTCTTTCATTATTTTTCATACTTCAGTTTCTCTCTTCTTTCTTCTGATATATTTCTAGATTTCTGTCTTCGATATCACTGATCCTTTCCTCCATTTGGTCGACTCTATTTCCCAATCTTGCTATTTCATTTTCAGCTCTTGCAGTGTGTTTTTCATCTCCAAAAGTTCTATATGGTTCTTTTTGAGGGTTTTAATCTCCTTGCTCCGCTCATCTAGTTGTTTTTTCAGTTCCTGAAATTGTTGATATGATTTTGTTTTGATCTCATTGAGTTTTTTCAGAAGTACCATCCTGAATTCTCTGTCATTTAAGTCACATATTTCTATGTCAGTAAGCTTATTTTCTGGAGATTTTTCTCTTTTTTTCTGAGATGTCTTGTCTCCTTGGTTGTTCATGATGTTTAATGGACTATTTATCCACCTGGGCATTAATAGAAGTGTATTATATTGTTTTTCAGAAAGAGGGTTTATTATATAAAGGTCTGACCTTAGTCTATTGCAAAGAAGATGCTTTTCTTTTGGTTTCCAGTAGGTGGCAACTAAGCCTCTTGGATCCCTGCTTTATATAAAGCCTTACTAACACTTCTTAAATTTTCTTGTAGATATATAATCACACTCGCTACCCGCAGTTTCAGTCTCTGTCAGTTTTAGTGACAGTCTCAGCAGTTTTTGCTCTGATTCCCCTGGGGCCCTGCAGTGATTTGGTCTCGGAGAGTATGGGTGGAGGGGCCCTCTGCGTTGTGAGTCGGGTGCTGTGGCTCAGCCTTGGTTTTGCCACTGCAACTGGCAAAAATCAACCATTGTTTCTCTGTAGTCTCATCCTGCTTCTCTGCTTTCTGCCTTGATGACTAGGCCCTGCAGCCGGCTGGCCTCAGGGAGCTCACAGCTTTCTCAGGTAGGTCTATTCAGGGAAATTGCCTCTCCTTTATCCCTCCCTCTCCTCCAGGTAGCTCCAGCAGCTGCAAAAGGCAGCTTCCTTATTTCTCCCAGTCCACCACTGGACACCCAGGGTTCTGATCTATGGTAACCTTTATGTGCAGATCCCATGCTCAGAGGTACTGGTGTGCAGTTCAAGTGTTTTTTATTGAGCTTTAGATGTTCAGTTTATTGTTGTTTCAAGGTGAGATATCTGCGGATATCTCTCATTCAGCCATGTTTCCAAAGAAAGTCCAAGCTACAATTGACTAGACTCCGTAGCCACTGTGAAACATCAAGGGGTGCCCAGAGTGAGAGCTTTTTTTTCTTATTTTTGAAACTATGACTGGCTGTTATCTTAAAGAATTAGTGACCAAATAGTAAAATTAAAGTGGAGCATGAGTAAATCCGAAGGTTACAAGACTGGCCCATAGAAAACCCTACCATGGACTTCCCATTTCCCATTAGCACTTTCTATTCTCATACAGCTTCTTAATGCAAGATCCCAAAGCCCTGAGTCAGTGCCGAGAAACATACTCAGCCACAACATGGGGAAGGCTGGAAATACTATAGAATTAATCCCCCCAGGAACAGTATTCAACCAATAATGGATGAGAGTTGAAGGATAAATGCCCCAGTTTCTAGTACCTCTGGTAAGACAACTCTCAGGAATGAATTACACAGTCCTAAGAGGTCCTTGTCAGGACTGAACTTTAGTTGACAATAACAGCAAGCTGCTCATTAATGCACATTTATTTGCTTTCTTCCCTTCACTGACTCACTTCCTTACTTTCCTACCAATATTTTCTTGGATCATTCACCAAACCAATTACTTTCACTCAAACCCTTGTCTCAGGGTCTGTTTCTGGGGGAAACCGACCTAAGCCAATTTTACAGAAACACAAAAGGATTATCAGCTCACGTAAAAGTCAATTGAAGGATATGTACTAGAAAAAGTTTGTTTTTCTTAGAGAAATAAAAGAATACAAAACATCTTTATTAATTTTATTCTTAAATACAAAAGAAATATAAAATTCTATAATTAATCATCCAAGATCTAACATCTCAATATTGAGAGCCATTAAAAAAGATACCAGAATAGAAATAAATTACTGTAATCTTTACTGAAGTAAAGATCTAACCAAAGAGAAATATTAGATGTGTTCATAGTAGGAGAGTTCTTTTATTAAAAAATATATATATTTTAAGTTAAATATCTGATTTACAACTTATTCTTTTGTCAAATCAAAAAAATAATGATTTGGATAATTGTTGACAAGGCAGAAAATTTTGGCATCAATCATTGAAATAACATGTTTCTAAGGATATTATAAACCACTTTTCTGTATTATCTATTACCAGCACGTCGTAAAAATAATGGTGAGAACTGGGCTCTATTATCATGTCTGGTTAGAAAACTCACTATTAATTACCTTTAATTTATGTGTTTCTTGAGGGAGCTATACTCAGGATTGTCTTTCTAGAGGCTTATGTTATTGCACATGTAAAAACTGGATTGTGGTACTTGTAGCATTTGTCCTGTGCTCAAGGTCTAAGAAGGATTCCTTGCCCCCTAAACCTAAATGTAGATCTTACTATCACCATGATGCTAAGTCAGAAGAAATGGAGATGCTGAAGTACAAACATGAAATGAAACAAAGAAAGATCTATAAAAAGAGACTAGGACCAAATTAAAAAGTATTAGAGATACAATAACTATGGAAGACAGGCAAAAGAGATCCTGTATACTTTTTTCTCTTTGGTCTCATGCCCTCTCAATTTTTTTCCATGATATAACCAAAGTGATCTTCCTAAAATCTGACCATGCTAAACTTCACTTGAGCCCAATGATCCTGGGAAACAACAATGATTAAGAAGTTGCCTGTCCTTTTGTGCTTCAGCATATGGCTTACTGCAAAAACCGCCCTTCCTTGTGTGACCTAGCTAAAACTCACAGATATCCCCTGTTTACCTATGACAAAGCCAGACTCAGATGCTCCAAATTCCCATTCTGTGCTTCATAAACAGTTATCTGAACTTTCTGTACAAATCTAGATAGAATACCTACTAATTTCATTTGACCAAACTTTTGTTCATTAAACTTCCCTTTTTCCCCCGGTTTCCTGAATTTTGACCCATACTCAACATAAGCTAGCATACAACCCTTCTAAGGACTCTTCAGGGTAAAACTTTCTTCTGATCTACTATCTATTTAATCATGTGACTTCCATCCATTTACCTTACTTTCACACATCTGAATTTTTCATCTTGTTCTATCATGCTTACAAAAGAAAAGCCCTTTCTTTTCTGCCTGACCTTAGAGGTACTGTAGATGTCATAGTGGGAACATTTTTTTTTTCTATTTCAATAACTACCCTCCGCCTACTGTAATAGTTTTTCTCCTTTAGTATAATTACCTTTTTGAATGATAAGTCACTCCTTATCTAAATCTGAATTTATTTTTATTAGACAAACCAAAGTCTGCTTATGCCACTCTGCTCCTTAAAATCTTATTGGCTTTTCACTGTTTTTAAGAGAAAGCCCAAATTACCCTTGTTTACAAGTCCCTTCCTGGACTAGTTTATCCCATGCATATACCTCTTTAATCTTGTCTCTTTCTTCTACCAAACCACTTTCCTTGCCATGACCCTTTCTCTAAGTTCAAGCTATCTTACAAGTTCTTGCAGTTCCTTGAGATATCGTACTTTCTCTGGAATTTAGACTTTCCAACTCTCCTCTTCCCCTTCCTCCTCTTGCCCTCAACCTTTCTGGATTTATCCTGCTGATCTATCGGGCATTAGGTTTGAAAATCTCATCCAGGAGAACTTTCTGGCCCTCTCATGTGAGGGTTTGATCATCTTTTCAATCATTTTAAAAACTTTGTGTACTCTCCCTCTCATGCTGTTACTATAACTGCTTATTTAATGATCTTCTCTATTATTAAACTTCCTAACTCAAAAGACAGAAATTTTATGCCTTTCACTGTTGCACCAATAGAATCTATCACATGGAAGACAATAAATATCAATTGTATCAGTGCAATTGTATTAATTAAATGAAAGAATGAGTTGATTGCTTAGACACAAAAGAAGCAAAGATCAAAATAGTAGACTCTGCCTCCAACAAAAAATAATTTATTAGTTTTATTTTAGTTACAAGAGACAAAAACCGAACTTGAACTAACGTAGGCAAAAGGAAAGTTAGGCTTTTATAAGAAAATTAAGATAAGGTACATGTGGATTATTTAGGGTTTCTCAATAGAAAGTTTCAGGAAACTCAACTCAACTTATGTTAGGTAAAATCTCCTAGGGTAGGTTTAATTTTGGCAAAGCTTATCTGAAGGGTTCAAATGGTAATCCAAGATGTGACCTCTCATTGTCTCTGGTTCTGTACCATGTAAAAACTTCAGACTCAGATCTCACTGGTTGGTAATGTCACCATTGGGAGCGATCTAAGTCCATCACTGCCTCAGAGGCACTGAGGGGCTTTGGTCCTTTCCGCCAATGCAGTAAAGATTTACAGATCAGCGAAGATTAGGAAAAGTAAAATTTATGGAAATATATTTCAAGAGAGAAATGGACTACACCAGAGAGGGCTGTAGCCTCATACAGGTGGGGAGGTCTGTCTTATATCTGGGCCATGACAGGTGGTTACAAGGGTGGTGCTAGCTGATTGATGTGTGAGGTCATTTTGATTGACAGTTGGCTGTTATATAACCTATTGTCAACTGTGCATGTACCTTTCCAGAATTCAGTCTGTTATAATTAGATTCATGAACTTCAGAGCATATACATGACATTATAATGATGGTATAATGGGGCTGAGGTGAAAAGAAAGAGTACTCCTTACTGCACAAGCATTTGTGGCTGGCCTAAACTGGTTGCTAAGCTATGGTCATTTATTTTCTTGTTCCCCGTGATGAAAGGTATTGTTATTTGAGAAATGAGGGGTTTTTTGTTTTTTGTTTTTGTTTTTTTTTTGAGCTGTTCTAGGGGAAGCCTTTGGGTTGGACCATTGGTGTTGTCATTTCTATAGTTACAGAGCTGGGCCTTCGCTCTGTCACTCATGGCTACATAACTGCCTAACAGTAAGATGAAAACAACAGAGCTCCCTACCCTCTCAACTCCAAAGTCCAAGGTCAGCTTCCTTATTTGTTTTTTTTTCCCCCCCAGTGGTTTCTATAAAAGTTTTGAAATTCACTGGATTAGAAATTCTATAGCTGAGCAAGGTCATGTGCATTCTCTGAATCAATCTCTGTGAAGAAAGGAGTATAATTCCTTGTTTGGTTAAACTTATGTTACATATCAACACTCCCCCCATGTGGAGGTGGAGCCATGCCTGAATTTCAGAAGTGAGAGTGAGAGAGAGCTAAATTTTCAGCCCAACATTAGTGCTGCTGCAAGACCAGCACCAAAAGAAGTAGAGGCAAAGGACAAAAGACCCCTACAGGTAGTCATAGAGCTAACCCATAGACAAGTAAACCCAGAGCCTGAATGTCCACAGAGTATGCTTCTTTCACCTGTGCTACTCTCTGTGCTTTTGCTCTCTTCACAAAGGTCAAACCATAACTCATAGCTCACTTCTTTTCTTTCTAGTTCAACAAATGTGACTACTTATTAATATTTTAACATTAAAAACATATTAAGCAGTTCATTTCCTTTTCCGTGATAAATAGTAAGCATTTCATTGCATTTTCAAATGCATTTATAAAGTAAGCTTGCTATTATAGTTATAGGACTATCATAGAAAACAAATACCCAAATCCAATTAGTATACCTTTAAACACTTGTCACACAAGGCAACAATAATTATTACAACTTATTATCCAAGAGTAAATACAAAAACCTAAAGGTAATCAAAATATCCCAATATGTTATAGAGAAAATCTACCATATATTTCTTAAATATATGACCTTGAAGAAGTGGAAAAAAAGTAATAGAATCCTTCAAGGAATACGCAGTACTATTGGAATGATAGTTTCAAAGCCGATGTATCTTTTCTCCAAATTATTTCTAATTTTAAGTTTATAGAACTCTTTTTTCTACCTTTCTCTCATCTTTCCAAATACATGAAAGAATTTCCTGTAAGTAAATTTTAATTGCACTTAACAGCAAATTATTCTTTTCTTCTAGATAGTCCATACCACCTGGTGAAACCAGAAAATAATTCAAACTCAACTTGCCTCTAACTGGAAGCCAGCCATGTTGTAAGACCTTCTTCCAAAGAGCAGGAAGGTCTCCAACAGATGAAAGTAACTAAAATAATTTAAATATGGGTGAATACAGTAACAAATTCCCAGGCTCTGCTCCTCTCTTTGTTGAAACCCATTCTTTTGGAAAATCGTTTTCTTCAGCTATTGGACAACAAAACGCATTGTCAAGAAATTTTATAGCAATAATTATAAAAGATGTCCATTTGAACCCGTTGAGGTCTCACTGATTTTATAATACTCAGCAGACCTCCCTGCAGGAGAACACTATATTTATGTGAGCAATATATGTGAGAATTGAGATCATAAAATTAAATGACCACATAGAACTGTCGTTTATATGATGAGCGCCTACATACGTGAAGGCTGGTTTATTTTGCAGTATAGGGTTGCATTAAATGGACCACTCTCAGTGAACATTTTTAATCACGCATTTCTTCATTCTTTCTGCAATATTATACTTGAAGGACTGGTAAGCAGTTTGCTAAGAAATGCTAAATGGTTACTGGCACTACTATTCTGACAGAAGAGCTCACTAAAATAGAAGTACAGTACATATTGTATGCAATTGTTTTATGAGACACATTATGGTTACTAGAATAACATTTCACCGTTACCAACTGCTGAGAGAAAAGTCATTAAGATATTTGGCGAGCCAGTGCAATTTTTCAACAGAGCTATAGTACAAGATCTTAGAACAGCTTCCATAGAGGGAGGCCGGCTGTCTCTCAAAAAAAAAAAAAATCAAGTTTCAGGTCTATGCTGTTTAATTTATAGTGCTTTAATTTCAGAGTCCAATGAGGAAGTTAAAGGATATTGGGAGTGTCAAGTGTCAGGAGAACAATAGAGAATGCTATGTAAAATATAAATATATATATATGTATGTATGTATATATGTATATATATTTTTTTTTCAGATACAAGTATTTCTGATATATATGTTTGTGATTGTGTGTGTGTGCGTGTAAAAGATTAACCTCTTGTGACAATTCATATGACACTCAATGTGTTAAAACTCACCTTTCACCAGGGAGCTACCTTTGTCCAGAGATTGATTTGTGTACTTTAAACAGTTAATTTCTTTCTATTTTTAATGAAAAGACATTCATGGATGGGGGAGGAGGCAAGAATTTATCTAAAAACACTTAACCCAAATAAAGGAGAATAAAATAAATTATTTGCTATAAACGCTTAACATTTCCTGCCTTGGTTATTGGTGGTAAAAAAGTGATGATAATTTTTAAAATGTTTTGCAAATATATACATGTACATATATATGAGTCTGTATATACTTATATGTACATATATGTATATATAATAGTGTTTGACTGCTAAACTGACAAAGCTTATTACCAGCTACACCTGCCAATGCTGCTTCAGCTACTCCTTTCTCATTACATCAGGAAAAAAAAACTGGCATTCACCAAAATCAAATATACTTTTGTCTGTGTCTCAACAATAACCAAAATAGATTAAATTGGAATTATTTAGTCAAATATATGAATGTACATAGATAATCATGAAGGCAAGACTAAGCATCCTCATTATTGCTGTGGTCCCCTTAAGAAGTGATATGTTACTTTACACAGAGCTCCCTGTCAGTAACTATTGGTTGAGGAAATACTAAAATCAAAAACGAAAACAAAAAATATTGGAGATATTTTAATGAATAATATTGTTGGATAGATATTTTAAATTACCCGGAAATCTGGATTCTATTCCTCTGAATTCAATATTTTTGACTCCATGTAAAAAGGTCTTGAGATTCCCACAAAAGTTATAAAGGGGAAGAAAAAACAACTGTCGATTCAGTTTAATAAATCAAACCAGTAAATCAACTAAATTTTTTATTCTTTGATTTTTTTTTTTTTGCATTTAGGAACACCCAAAGTACATGTAACTGGTAGCATCATCATGTTCAGATTGCTTATCATAGCCTACTCTTATTTATATCAAACCCACTATGACTTATTTTTCATAAGCTGCTTTTCATCTCCAAGGTTACTGATAATAAAATTTATTAATATCATAAAGATAAATGTGGGTATCATCTTATTTTCTTAAAAACAATTTGGGGCAGCACCAAGGTGACTGGGAAGATATTGTTTTTGGTAGTGATGTAAGATGAAGTAAACCTATAACTGCTCTAATTATGTCCTTTTGATCTGTGTGTTTTGTTCCAAAACAGTAAAATAGTAACTCATACAGATGGTATAAATATGATCAGTTTTATTTAAAAATAAGGGTTGGTTTGTTTGTTTTTTGTTTTGTTTTGTTTTGTTTTTTTGCTTACACTTCTATATCTCGCCATAGCTACATTACTTTGCAGTGGTAGCCAAAGGAGCCTTATCCAGTCAGTGAATTACTGAGTCTAAATATTTGGATTCCGGGGTAATGGAAGAGCTGAAAAGTGTTGTCTTTTGCTTTTACTTTACTTCATCTATCCCAGATCCTATCTAGATACAATGATGAACTTGTCATCTGTATACACAGGCAATCCCATTATGCCATGTAGAGGCAGGAAGGAGTTCATTCTAAGGAAAAAGATGTAGAAAACACTTAACTCCTTTCTGTCTGTCTGTCCGTCTGTATTTTTTTCTTGCTTGCTTTCTTCCTTTTTTCTCTCCTTTCTTCCTTCTTTACTTCTTGTCTTCCTTCCTTCTTTACTTCCCTCTTTTTCTCTGTCCCTCCCTTCCTTCCTTCTTGCCTTCTTTCTTTTCTTTCTTTTTTTTTTTTTGCTATTACTTTTTCTAGTATCTTCTTGCATTATAAGTGGCATATCGCAGGTTGTATTTGGATGAATGAATGAATGAATGAATAAGTAAATAAATATAGAGATGAATGAATTAATTAATAATTGGAATAAATAAATGAAGGAAAGGATAATTTAAATTAGTTGAATATATATATTTGGATTATATAAATATATGGATTAATATACATAATTATAGTTCTATAATACATTTATTTGCTATATTAAACACATACATTTAGTTACAGTGGAAAATACTTACAAGAATATCATTATGTGTTCTCTATACATAGGTATTGAAGATGCTATTCATATTTGATAAAACATTAGCATAGAGCAGAAAACTTTAGAGAAACATTTTAGCCCAGAAGGCATTGTCATTGCCAAACAAGGATTTTTTTTAATGGCAAAGCAGACACTTTAAAACTGCTGAACAGCAGCCCTTGGAAAAAGGTTTTTACAAAATACATACTTCAATTAAAAGAGGGCTGCGAAAACCTGCCTGATAAACAGAATAGCTTTATTTTTTCAAAGTTTTCAAGGCTTGTGACCCTAAGGCAAGCTTAATTAAACTCAATGAAGAAAAAAAAAATAAATCATAAAAATTGAATAAGTCAAAATATAAAATATTCAATTATTATTGCCTATGGGGTTCGTTTTGTAAATATTTTATTCACAGTCCACATTTGGCTTCCTCTCCTCCGTACTTTTTAAAGGCTATCTGGGGAATAAACCTACGCTGCTCCCTTCTAGTTGCTTGACTTCTTTTTAGTCTTCTTATAATTTATTAAATGATGTTTTTAGAAACATAAGTACTTCAAGTTTTCTTTCTTATCGCTTTGTGCTTTGTTCTTCTCACCCGCAGAATTGCTGCAATTAGAGATATAAAAAAGACCCATTAAAGCATCAGTCCCTCCTTTGTGGTTTTAGCCACAATTGTTTCTTTCGTGAAACTGTGTCCAGTCCTGCCTCAAATACACTACATTAAATGTCCTACTATTGCATAACTCTCGCAAGATGGAGGGGAATTTGTTTCATTTAATATACAGAAACCTTCAGTAGCAGTTCTCATTTATGTTACAGTTTCTAGAATAATGTGTAGACATCAGAATTCATCTCATTACTATTCTACTTTGTACTTGTTTATGAACTGTGAGCTCAAAGTGAATATTGAACAAAGTTTAAAAGGCATTAAATATTAATAAGCCTCCAAGGACTCAGAGTATATGTTGAAATAAATGGCCTAAAGTTTAGATGTGAACTAATATTATATCACTATTGTTTTTAACCAACATCTTGGTAGCCATTCACCATTTCTGTTCCAACAACTGACTATACAGTTTTTCCAGTAAACCCAAATTATTAGAAAGTGTTAGTACCATATTTAACTTTTATGATAGACATAAGTATATTTCTTTATTCTATTAAGGTTTATCCAAAATAGAAGCGTTATTTTCTTATATTAATCAAGTCATACTTTACAGGCCAGTGAAAGCATATTGAAGGGACAACTTGCTTTCAAATTTATATTGGATGACATATGATTATCATCTATTTAGTTAGATTAAATAGGAGAGTAATAAGTAATAGTTATAATTACACATTTTATTCTATGGCATCTCTTGGTATAAATTAATTATTTTCAGACTGCCAATCATTTTGAATAGTATGTCTGTATTTGAGAACATTATCACATTGAGCATCACCTCCCCAATATAGAAGGCAGAATCCAAATTCTTTCACAAACATTGCTAAGAAATATGGCCTCAGCCACACCAAGTAGACATACCCACACAAAACTCTTTTGGAAATGATCCACAAAAGGCCAAGCACTGCACAGAGCTCCCATTTTGTTGGAGCAGTTGGAACAAAATTGTCTGTATAGCAACGTAGAGTTCCTGAAAAAGAAGTGACATCCATATTGTGGCAGTAGTGGTTTCAGAAGAGTCATGTTTCTGGTCTTCGTTTCTCTGTGGTGGCTGTGGTTTCTTCATCAGGCCACTTATGAACCTGGTTATGAGCATTGCTTCTGGAAATTAGTTTTGAATCTTTTTTTCTGAGGATTCTCTGAGTTACATAAAATCTTTAAATAAATTATTTTTCAGTTTAAATCTACCAGAGTGGATTCTGGTGCTTGCAGCTAAGAACCTTGACTAATATACATGGTTCATTATACTCATAAGAACATAGAGCTTGGGACATTTCCTTTATGCTCTATAATTATAAGATTAGATGCAAAAAATAACATTCAATCACTAAATCAAAACTCACAGAAAGTTTTTGAAACCTAGTTATGACCTATTAAATTATGGAATGGTAAAAAAATCAGTGAAAAAAAGCAAAGATTAAGAAATAAGTCAAGAAATAATTATGTAAGTAGAGATAACCACACATGATCAAGACAATTGCTTTAAAATTCCAAAGTGAATTTATTCAAGGGTGTATTGGTAAACATTCACTCCCACTGTCTGAAGTATAGTTATTGAGAATCCCTTGTCTAAAGATGAATGAGTAAACTTAAAATGGGGGAAAAAAAACAATTCTAAAATATTATCTAAAATATTAACAAGGAGGAAGACTTAAAAATACAGATAAGACATAAAATAACTTTAAGGAGCATTCTATAATCTCCTCTTTGAAAAATCAATATTCAATAATGATTTAAAGGAATAAAAGTGGTAAATGAATGTGACAAGAAGTGTTCTGAAGAGCGACTCTGAATTATAAAATACTATTTCATATGCCAGAGTAATAAAAGTGGAATACTAATTTGGCACAACCAATTCATCCATTTCTAATTTATACTCCACATTGTGTTATTCATTTACTAATGCTTGAAATATTTCGATGACTAATGAGATGGTTCTTGTTTATCAGTATAACCCTTGACACCAAAATACTAATGCAATTATTCCCAAAGCAATAGACTGTTATCAAACAGATTTATGTGCTATCTCTAGGATACTTTTAAATTCATAGCCTATCAATTGAGTATAATATAAAATTCAACTGAGAATTTAAAATTTAGCTCAAAAAGAACATCTCAGCTACCCACATAATTGTAAGTTGACATTTGAAAAACAGGAGAATATTTAACAAAAAGAACCAGAGTTAATTAACTATTATCTTCCAAAAAATAAAAATCAATATTCCTACATGGCCGTTGGGATATTACATAAAAGAGAAGGAGAAAAAAGCTGTATTCTGAGCATTCACAAGAGCTAATATGTTATTTAAATTAGATAAATCAAGATGTGACTATTTTTCTAAAATCATTGATTTTGACATTGAATTTGAGACCTCGTTATTCAAAAATTCACACAAATAGGGTTTGACTATAAGGCTCTTAAAATATATATTCACCTGCTTGATAAACTAGAGAGAGACATCACATCTAATATGAGAAATCACTATATGACCTACTATGTTTAATGTTGATATCCATTTGTAGGGAGATACTATGTTAAAATATTAACTAGTGTATTTTCTCCCATTATACACTCATAGATTCTTTAATTTTTACCCAGAAAGCATCTTTTAAACACCTTCCTTCCACTTTCTACCCACCCATAATAGCTAGAGTTGAAGTTTTCACCATGGTTTCATATTAAGCTGTGTTATTGAAAGAACAGCCAACTGGTTGTAAGACAAACTCTTGAGCTAGATTTTTTGAGTTCAAATGCCAACTTTATAAGTTGATAACTGAATAATTTCCAGGAAGTTATCTAACTTCTATGTGCCTTAGTTTCCTCACATACAAAATAGAGTTGTTGAATAAGTGAGATTGCATATTTAAATGACTTAGAATAGAAACTGCCACACAGTGAGAATTTAATGTTATCTATTAGTAGTTGTTACCATGCTCAAAATTCACAAGTTCCCATATCTAAAAAGATTGAGTTTATTGTGTTCCCCGCACCCCCGCAAAGACTAGAACAAAAGATGCCACGGGGAATTCTGGTCAAGATGGTAGAGTAAATGAATGCTATGCTTGCTCTTCTCATGACCACATCAAAATTTCAACTAAAATATAGAAAAAACATCACTGAGAGATGCCTAAGTATAGCTGAACAGAAGTCCTATAACTGAGGACATAGGGAAGAGGACTCCTTGAAACTGGGACAAGAGGCAGAGACGCAAAATGGGCTAGTACCACAACCTCATGCAGTGTTAGAGAATCGGAAAGGATGTCTCAGCTATGAAGGTCCCCATTGGAAACCAAGGGGATCTCAGTTCCACAGCAGGCTCCCCAGCTCGGGGTTCTAGTACTGGGAAGAGAAATCCCCATGACTTCTGGCTGTGAAAACCAGCGAAGATTGTAGTTGAGTGAGATGGAGGGCTGACGTAGTCACAGACTTTTCTCTTAAAGGGCTTGTGCATGGACTTACTTGCTGATGGACTCATTAGCTCTGAGCTCTAGTGCTGGGGAAGCAACTCAAAAGGTGACAGGGACATACGGGAAGAAACTGGGTTGTCTGGCTTCACATCAAGGTCTTGAGGGGCAGCCTTCTCCCACACAGAAGTGCTGGCAACAGCCATTATTTCTTTGAGCCTTCCCTCTATTCAGACTACAGATTTAGGAGCTGATATATTTTGAGTCTCCAACAACCTGGCTAATACTGGTTGCCTTTCTCTGGTGATTCCCTGAGAACTTGCCCCATTCAACTTACAGTCCCACCCAAGCCAACTCTAGTGGCTGTCTCATACAAATGGCCTACCTTGGCTCATGCTATGGACTTTCCAAAAATCTCCCAAAGGTTTACAAAAGCCAAACAAGCAGCATTTGGCCTTTGTGTGCCCTATTCCTCTTGCTGAGCAGCCCCAAGCCTGGCACTAGAGGTTGCCAGCCTCATTTCACATCTAGGCCGCTTGATGCACATAAACCCAGTGTAGGTGGTGACTATCTCTGGATTGCTTGTAACTCTTGCCAAGTGGCCCGAGGCAGGGAAAAGGCTATGAATGAACTTGACATGTGGCAGGGCCCCACCCCTGTGGTGAGCTTCTGAAGCCAGAGCACCACCCAGGGTTGCATCCAAAGACGGCATACCCAAAGGGCAGAGTGGGCTGGCACAAGAATCCTGTTGAAGTGAATCCAGCTTCGTAAGATCAGCCCCTCACCGACTAGTCCTCACAACCAATCAGCCTAAGGGTGTATCTCCCTCATTGACAGGCAAACAGAAACTAAGGGCACACAAATAACTCATACTAAGGACACACCTGAAGTACTCAGCTCAGGTGACCAGGGAGACTGTGGCACTGGGCTCCACAGAGCACCTATTACATAAGGCTACTATCCTAAGACTAGGAGACATAGCAGCTCTACCTAATACATAGGTAGTCAGCCAAAATGGGGAGACAAAAAACATGTTCCACATGAAAAAAACAAAACAAAGTTCCAGAAAAAAAATCTCAACAAAATGAAGACAAACAACCTACCAGATTCAGAATTCAAAACACTGGTTATAAGGATGCCCAATGAACTTAGGGAGAGTAGATGAACTCAGTCAGTACTTAACAAAGTTAGAAAATAGAAAAATGGAGATGGATACCATCTCCATAAACATAAAAGGATACCAGTTGGAAATGAAGAATACAATAACTGAAACGAAGACTACACTAGAAGAAACCAACAGTATATTAGATGAAGCAGAAAGTCAAATCAGCAATTTAAAAGATAAGGTAGCAAAAAACACCCCATTAGAATGACAAGAAAAAAAAATCCAAAAAATTGAGGATAGTTTAAGGGACCTCTAGAACAACATCAAGCACAACAACATTCACATCATAGGGGTACAAGAAGGGGAAGAGAGAGAGCATGGAATTGAAAACCTATCTGAAGAAATAATGACAGAAAAGTTCCCTAACCTGGTGAAGGAAATAGACACTCAAGTTTGGGGAGAACAGAAGGTCCTAAACAAAATCAACCCAAAGAAGCCTTCACAGAGACACATAATCATTAAAGTGCCAAATGTTAAAGTCACAGAGAGAATCTTAAAAGTAGTAAGAGAAAAACAATCAATTACCTACAAGGGAGCTCCCAAAAAACTGTCAGCTGATTTCTCAGCAGAAACTTTGCAGGCCAATAGAGATTGGCACAAAATATTCAAAGTGATGAAGAGCCAGAACCTACAACAAAGATTACTCTACCCAGCTCGGACAGATAAGGAGCTTCCCAGACAAGAAAAAGCTAAAAGTGTTCATCACCAGCAAGCCAATATTAAAGAAATGTGGAAGGATTTCTTTAAGAAGAAAAAATATGTATCAAAAATATGAATAATAAAATGGTAATACAGACATATTTATCAGTAAGTACTTCAAATGAAAAAGAATTAAATGCTCCAATCAAAACATAGGTTTCTTATCCAAGATAAGAAATTGAAACCCTTATATATGCTGCCTAAAAGAGATTCACTTTAGATCAAAAGACACTCATAGACTGAAAGTAAAGAGAGAAAAAAAGGTGTTTTATGAAAATGGAAACAAATAATAAAAAAACTGGGGTAGCAATACTTACACTAGAAAAAATAGACTTTAAAACAAAGATGATAACAAAAGACATAGAAGGACTCAGTAATCTCACTTCTGGGTATTTATTCAAAGCAACCTAAAATATGACTTTGAAGGAACATTTGTATTTATGTGTTCATTTCAGCATTATTTACAATAGCCAAGATATGGTGGCAACCTGAGTGTCCATCAGTGAATGAATGGATAAAGAGGTGGTACATATATATAATGGAATATTACTTGGTCGTAAGAAAAGAATAAAATTTTGTCATCTGCAACAACATGGATGGACCTAGATGGTATTTTGTTGAGTGAAGTAATTAGGACAGAAAAAGACAAATTCCATATGATTTCACTTACATGTGAAATCTAAAAAGCAAAACAAACAAGCAAACAAAACAGAAACAAACTCACGGCTACAGAGAACATTCTGATGGTTGCTAGATGGGTGGGGGTTTTGAGGGATGGGTGAAAAAAGAGAAAGGATTAAGAAGTATGATTTGATAGTTGCATAGTAGTTATGGGGATGTAAAGTATAGCGTAAAGCAGTGGTTCCCTATATGTTTGGCACCAGAGACCAGTGCTCCTATGAGAATCTAATACCTGATGATCTGAAGTGGAGCCAAGGTGGTGATGCTAGCTCTGGAGAGAGGCTGAAACTACAGATGAAGCTTTGTTCACTTTTCCACTGCTCACCTCCTGCTGTGCAGCCCCATTTCTAACAGGCCACGGACCAGTACCACTCTGCAGCCTGGGAGTTGGGGACCCTTGGTATAAAAAATATGTCAATAATATAGTAATAACTGTGTATGGTGATATATGGGTACTAGATTTATCAGAGTGATCACTTCATAAGCTATATAAATATCTAAGCGCCATATTATACACCTGAAACTAATATAGTATTGAATGCCAACTGTAATTGAAAAATAAAATAATATATCAAGGATAAATATATAAATAAATAAATAGTTACAGGGCTACCCTATATGAATTCGGGGGTGGAGAAGGAAAGGATGCCATGGTCAGGAGAAGAACAGAGTTAGGAATCATGCACGGATTGTGGCGATAAGAAAGTGCCAGAGCATTCCTGTTCCTAAAGGAAAGGCACACGCTGGGCAGTCTAAATCCAGAGTTCGGCCAGTTTTTGGCAATCACCCAATCTGGCCTGATGGTTATCTCTTTCTTGAGACTCCATTGAAGTCCTTGGTCTACATCTCTATTTCACCCCAATATCAACACTATGCACCCAGTACTCTAGGACTCTTGTATAATCCTTCAGACAGAAAGTGAATACTATGTCGTGTGAGGAAGTGGTAACATACAGAGAAAGCTTAACTCTTGCAAAATAAATCTAAAGAAACTAGCTTGAAAGAGCCCACTAAATTTATAAGGCAATAAAAGGTATAGCCCTGCCATGTGTTTACTGCATTTCTACTATGTTCTAGATTTTTCCACATGCATTATCTCATCAACTTCCTCTGGAACTCTGGCGTACAAGAATTCTTACTCCAATTTTACTTTCATGAATGTAGTGGTGAGATCTACCAAAGACATTTTTTTTAAATGAATATATAAGGTCAAGATTTCTGTTTATGCTGCCTACAATAAACCGACATCCAAGCATATAAAATAAGCCCTGCATTTTAATCAGAAGATCTGATTTAAATGAGCCCTGC
This sequence comes from Pteropus medius, assembly GCF_902729225.1. Taxonomy (NCBI): domain Eukaryota; kingdom Metazoa; phylum Chordata; class Mammalia; order Chiroptera; family Pteropodidae; genus Pteropus; species Pteropus medius. The sequence continues at coordinate 2,073,125 of NW_024353908.1, forward strand.
TACTTACTAGCTAGATGATCTTGATCTCACATAGGCGTTTGAGGCCTCAATTTTCTCATCTGTAAAATGAAAAACACTGCATTTGTGACCTTACAGGATTATTTTATGAACCCGATGACATAAGAAATGTGAAAGCATTTTTAAAATTGTAAAGTGCTCTATAATTATCAGGCATAAATCTATAACCATATGCAAGCTGATCCCTTGCAAATGTTCCTGAACCACTTCAATATAAACTTATTCTCTCCTGAGAAATGCACACTTATATGCAGAAAGATAGCTTTGAAGTTTAGCAGTAATAATTGGTAATTGTTTTTAGTGTAATTCTTCATTATTTTCTACAGAAAACCTACATATATTAATGGTTAAAATGGTTCATTCTAACATTTCTTAATGAAATAATTGGAGAAGGTAATAAAGAAAAAGAGTTGATATAATTTATGTTGTTATTTTCTTAGTTCAAGAGAGAAAGACATTTTTTTTAAGTGGACTTCTAAGATTCTAAAGACAAGATGCCAAACATATGTAGAAATCCTGTAGTGTTTGGCAAACAATAGTTATAGTATCCTACAATAAGTATCCAAATTAAAATTATAGAAATAATTCAATATATATTTGTAGTAATGAAAAGCTGAAAGTTAAGCAAATAACAGCTATGTTCCTGTCCCAAATCTTGATAGTTTTAGTAGTGATGATATCTGCCACTCAAAGAGGCCAAATCAATTCAAAAGAACAATTCTGGAGCAGTTTTCCATATTTGGTTTAATTTCATTATGTTAATACACACACATTTTGCTTATTTAAAATCTACACATTATTCTGTTAGATGAATGGATAGTATTTAATTTCTGATTGATGTACACTTTACTTGTTTCTGATTTTTTGCCATTATGAATTATGCTGCAATAGTTATTCCTGTATATGTCTTATTAATTCTTACAAGCATTTCTCTGTGGTGTACATACAGAAGTGAAATTTCCGTGAAATTTCTGAGATATACCAACTTCACTATGTATTACCAAACTGATCTCAAAAGATTTGGACTATTTAACATTCCTACTAGGAGTATCTGAGAGTTTTTGACGACCACGTGTTGTTGTCAGATTTTGTTTTTCATTTTTGCCAGTGACAAGTGTAAAAAGTTCCCTTAAAGTTATATATATATATATAACCATATATATAATTATTTTTAACTAAGACTTTACTTATTTAGAGCAGTTTTGGTTTTACAACAAATTGAGACTAAGGTAGAGAGATTTCCCATATGCTCCCTTCCCCGACATGTGTAGATCCTCCCTCATTATCAACATCCCCTACCAGAATAATATATTTGCTACAGATGATTAACCCACATTAACACATTATAATCATCCAAAGTCCAGAGTTTACATTAGGGTTCACTCTTTGTGTTTCAGTACATTCTGTGGGTTTGAACAAATGTTCAATGACATGTGTCCATCTTTATGGTATCATATAGAGTATTTTCACTGCCTTAAAAATTTTCTGTGCTCTGCCTATTCATCCCTCCCCACGACACCTACCTCTGGTGACCACCGATCTTTCTCTGTCTCTATGGTTTTTCCTTTCCCAAACTGTCATATAGCTGAAATCACACAGTATGTAGCCTTTTCAGATTAGCTTCTTTCACTTAGTAATGTGCATTTAAGGTTCTCCATGACTTTTCATATCATATTAGTTCATTTATTTTTAGTGCTATATAATTTTTCATTGTCTGGATGTATCACAGTTTATTTAACCATTTACCTACTGAAGGACATTTTGGTTGTATATAAAAAACTTCACTCTTCTTCCTGTGTATCTCTTCTTTACTTTCATACTGTTACCACACTCACAACATTTATGACAATTCTGATCACCAAATGTGTGTGGATTTTTCACACACCAAACAATTCTCTGTGACACCTGTTGGGTGTCCTACAATTTAACTCCTTCTGACAATATCTACCTAGATATAACAACTGATATCACAGCTTAAGGGCTCAGTCTCACAAGTCTACCTTTTCCTTTCAGATGCTAGTTGCAAGAACTCAGTCCCCAGGTTACCCAAAACTTCTGTCTAACGTGGTTACAACTTAGAGGTTCCCATGACCTCCTCCCCTTTGGATTCAATTATTTGCTAGATAGCTCATAGAACTCAGGGACATATATATTTATCTGTTTATTAAAGGATACAGATGAATAGTCAGATGAAGAGACACCACAGGGCAAGTTCTGGGAGGGTTCTGAACAAAGGTGTTTCTGTCCCTGGGGAGAAGGGGTAGGTCACCCTCTTGGTACATAAATGTGTTCAATCACCTATTAGCTCTCCTAACCCCATTCTTTTGGAACTTTTATGGAAGCTTCATAACTTAGGCATAATTAATCATTAATTTTATTTCCACTCCTTCTCCCCTCTCTGGAGCTAAAAATTCCCAGCTTCTAACCATGGCTTGGTCTTTCTGGTAACTAGTCTTCATACAGATGTCATCCAAGAACCCACCCAGAGTCACTTCATTAGAACAAAAGAGGCTTCTAGTGCTCTTATCACTTAAGAATTTATGAGTTTTAGAAGTTTTGTGCTAGAAAGACCAAATATGTTTCTCATTCTAAATCACAATATCACAATTGCTTCCAAGTTTTAGTAAATATGAATAAAGCTGATATAAACATCCATGCACAGGTTTTTGTGTGGACATACATTTTCAACTTTTCGGGGTAAATACCAAGGAGTGTGATTGCTGAATCATACGGTAAGAGTATATCTAGTTTTATAAGAGACTGACATACTGTCCTCCAAAGTGGCTATACCATTTTGCATTTCCACTAGCAATGTATGAAATTTCCTGTAGCTCCACATTCCTTTGATGTCGTTAGTGTTCTGGATATTGGCCATTCTAATAGGTGTGTAGTGGTATCTCATTGTTTTAATTTGCATTTTCCTGATGATACATGATGTTGAGCACCTTTTCATATGCTTATTTGTCATCTGTATATTTCTTTGGTGAGATTATCTTACGATTTTAATTTGCATTTCCCTGATTACTAGTGAGTGAACATCTTTTCATTAATTTATTAGTCACTTTTATTTTTTCTCCTATGAATTACCTATTAATACGTTTTGCATATTTTCACTGGAAAGTTTTACTTCTGTTTGTCATTCATATGTTGCAACTATCTTTTCTGTATGTGACTAGTTTTTCCACTTTGTTCACAATTTCATTTTGTGTGAGTTTTAGTAATAATGTAACTAATATTTCAGAATTTTCTTTCATGTTTTTGTGTTTTGAGTTAATAAATCCTTTCTTACCTGAAAGTCATAAAGATATGACTCTATACTTTCCTTAAAAGTTTAAAAATATTTAATTTAACTTTTTTCTATAAAGAATTGTCCAACCTCTTTCTAGCTCCTGGTGGTTTACCAGCAAGCCCCAGAATTCTTTGCCTTGCAGCTGCAGCCCCTCAATCTTTTCTTCCAGTGCACAAGGATATTGTCCCCTCTGTGTCTCTCTTCTTCCCTTATGAAGACACCAGTCATAGTGGATTATGAGTCCATCAGGATGATTTCATTTTTATTTAGTTACATCTTCATATTACCTTATTTCCAAATAAGGTCACATTCACAACCACTAGGGGTTAGGGCTTTAAAAATCTTTTTGGGAGACAATTCAACCTACAACACTAAGCATATGCAATCATCATTTATATATTGAATTTAGTATTCAATATTATATAAATTGTGTGTGTGCATGTGTGTATATATATTTCAACTTATATGTGTCTTTTTATATCCAAAAAGATAGATTAGATAGATAGATAGATGATAGATAGACAGACAGATAGATAGATAGATAGATAGATAGATAGATAGATAGATAGATAGATAGATGATAGATAGATACATGTTTACACATATTTCTCTAATTTTTTTTTTGTAGCATTTCAAATCCTGATCTCCATTTATTTAACTCTGGCTTTCTTCTCTTAATTCTACATAGCAAATTCTTCTTTTGAATTTGAACTGTAATCTTTATTATATAACTTAGTAAAATTCTGTGTCTTAGCTCAGGTTACTAATGTATCATAAGCTGAGTGTCTTATAAACAACAGAAATTTATTTCTCATAGTTCTGGAGGCTGAAAGTCCGAGATTATAGTGCCAACATTGTCAGGTTCTGATTAGACCTCTCTTCTTAGCTGCAGACTGCTGACTTCTCATTGTGTCTTCACATGGCAGAAAGAGGGCTAGAGAGGTTTTTGGGTCTCTTTAACCAATCCATTAATGAGGAATCCATCTTCATGACTTAATAATCTCCCACAGGTCCAACCTCCAAATTATGAAATTGTTGACTATGAATCCTCAGCATTGGGGAACATATTTCAAATTATGAATTTTGAGGGGACAGAGATATTTAGTCTATAACAGGCAGTCAGCTGAAAGAAACCAAGCATTTTGTTTTGTTTTGTTTTTTGTTTTTGTTTTTTTTTCCTATTAGAAACAAAATGTCTTAATAAGAATAACCTTACAACACAATTTCCAAATAACAAACAAAAAAAGTATGGAGCTCTTTTTGACAACTAAGAATATCTCCTTGTAATTTATGAATATTGCTGGTTTTAAAAAAATTTTGATTCTAATTAAGGCATAAAAACTTACTCGCTGCAGCATATCAAAATTTTGTTGTAAATGAACAAATCAGGGAGTAGAGCTACTCTAGTACACCCAACAGAAAAATGAAACAATTAGGAAGCAAGACTGTTGAAATTCATGACTAAAATGACCTGAAAATGCATTATGGAGTATAGCATGTGTGTGAATGTACACTAAATATGCAACATATAACAAATTAGCTATTCGTAAATTAAAGATCTTACTTCTTCAATAAATATGTATGAAATACCTATTATCCGCAAGATTTATGTGTCAAGATCTTATATAAAACATTATAATTATTTTAGGTACATGACCTATGTTAAGAGCTTATGTATGGGTCAGAAGAGGAAAGATACAAAATAAATGTGAGAATTTCCTCAATGATGAGCAAATTAGTGTATTCCTCTATATTGTCATCTAAGCCTCAAGTATTGTTTTATTGATTTGCTAATGAGTGTTAATTTCATAAGTGATGGATAAAACATAGAAGTCAATAAGTTTTATACTGTATTAGGGTTATTTATTTGCTCATAATGTTTTCCTGTGGGTGTTTTTAATATCTCTTTGTGTGATAAAAGTACAAGTTCTCCCAAAGGACAATGCCCTCAGCTATTATTTTAGGAACATGTGTGTCAACAGAGAAGCAGTGGGCTATTTCAAGTATCAGTGATAAACATTAATAAATTTGCTTTCATTTTTACCATTAAAAAAAAATGCTATTTCTCTGCCTCACCTGCTGGACTATGCCAGATGGTTAAATACCAAATCTCAAAAAGTACCAATTAAAATAAAAATAGCTAAATCTAGAATAAGTAACAAAGTGCATCTTTGAAACTGTGAAAATTTATAAGTGATCATTAACACCTGCAGTCTATTTGCTTTGCTTATGATGACTCAGTGACAATAGTTTAGTGGTAGCTCAAAAGGCTGAAAAGTGAAAACAGAAAATTTCAACTTTCTTAATGATAATTAAATTCAACTTTTAACATTATTTTTTAATTAATTTAATATATATTGATATCAACTGCATCAACATATCTATCCTCAAATTTTCCATTATTTGCTTACAATTCAAAAATAATACTCTGTGAGTATCTGCAGTGGAAAAAAAGTTGTTTTAAAAATTAACAAAAGTACTTATTTAATTAGTTTCCTCATCTGCAAAATGAGGAAATATGTCTGAATCAAAACTGCACAGAAAGCACCACTCTCAATTCCATACTCAAGGCGGACATTGATCATGAAGCTTTTGTGATCTGGGTAATGTAAAGTCTTCTCTATCAGGCTTTGATGAAGATTGTCTTGTTCCTGGAAACTGCAGCCTGAAAAAATAGAGTTATCTACCCTTCCCTACATATATACAACATACTACGGTGTAACATGAATAGGATAATTGCAAAAGGGATTATCATTTAGAAAATGAAACAAAAGAAGAAACACCAATCTCTGGTTCATAGCAATGCGGGAACCCTATAGCATCAGGTATTATGAAGGTTCACCACTCTGGTTTGGGAATCCCATATTAGACCAGAGTCTACTCTCTGGCTGGGAAACCCTTGTCCATTATCTTTCATGGCTCTTGCCTTTTCCTCTGCTAGATTCATCATTTTCAACTATCTTGCCCGAAATATTTAAAATGGATATTAGAAAATATGACCTCTATGGAGCTGTTTATTTTCTACTTGTACAAATATGCAAATATAGTTTTGAGGCCCAAAATGTCAAAAGCCTTTTGGGTCAAGCCTCATGATTTCTTTGGTAATACAATTTTAATTCTTATATTTATTTATTTATTTTTTAATTTTCACAGATAAGTGATATAGCTTAAATCATCTTTTTTTTCATTATTATTATTTTTATTATGGTGACATTGGTTAACGAAACCTAGTAAGTTTCAGGTGTACAATTTAGCAGTAAGTCGTATATAGTAAGTCACACACACACATCTATATATGTGTGTGTGTGTGTGTGTGTGTGTGTGTGTGTGTGTGTAGTATTGTATATTCACCACCCATAGTTAGATTTGTTTCTTTCTGTCACCACATATTTGACCTCTTGTCTACCCTCCCACCTCCCCTCCTCCTTCCTTTCTGGTAACCACTAGTCTATTGCCCATGTTCATGAGTCTCTGTTTGTCCTACTCATTTGTTGCTTTTAGGTTTATATTCCACATATAAGTGATATCATGTGGTTTTCAACTTTTTCTGTCTGGCTTATTTCACTTAGCATGATTAACTCCAGGTCCATCTAAGTTGTAGCAAATGGCAGTATTTCATCTCTTTTTGTTGGCCATTTGTATGTCCTCTAGGGAGAAGTGTCTGTTCAGATCCTCTGCCTATTTTTTTATTGGACCATTTGTTATTTTTGTTGTTGTTGTTGAGTTGTATGAATTCTTTGCATATTTTTGATATTAGGCCCTAATCGGAGGCATTGCTTGTAGATATCTTTTCCCATTCGGATGGTTGTCTCTTTACCTTGTTGATGGTTTCTTTTGCTGTGAAGAAGCTTTCTAGTTTAATGTAATCTCATTCATTTATTTTTGCTTTTACTTCCCTTGCCTTTGAGGTCAAATTCATAAAATCTTCTTTAAGTTCAAGGTCCATGATACTGGCAGTTATGCAATTTTTTTTTTTTTAGAAACTTAGCTCTGTTTGCTTCCAGTCATTTTCATATTTCAATAGCCATGCAAAGTTGTTTTACCCTAATTTGTTTTGTTATCTAAACCCCATATCTTCCATTCTCAATGCAGTTATGGTGACCATGAGGCCATTTGGAATGTAAATATTTCAGACTATATTTTACTCTCATCTGTTTTCTGAATTACTTTATTAAACTAAGATGTCAAACTTGAGACTCAAGATTTAGTTCTTTAATCCTAATCACAGAGAAGAAAAAAGTATGGAAGATCCCACAGAACTCTTTATGACTAGGCCTATAATATGTATATAATCTGCATCCTCTTCCTGTTGGCCACAGTTCAGTCACTTAGTTCTACTCATATGTCAAAGAAGCTGGGAATAATTGTCTTCTTATTCTACTACAAAGTAAACCAAAATAACATAGTTATCTCATAGCTGTATAGCTGCTATAAACACTTTTAATTTTTTTATTGTGATTACTTATTTGCATATGATCATAATTTTACATTTATTCTTGAAAAATATTTTCATAAAGTATAGAATTCTAGTATAGTTATTTCCTTTCAGCTAATTGAAACCACCATCTATTGATATCTGTCTTCCATTGTGACCACTGAGCAGTTAGACGTCAGTCTAAATATTCCTTTTTGAAATAATATATCAACTCCCATTTCTTGCTTTCAAGATTTTTTCCTAAGATTCCCACCTCTTTTATTTTATGTATGCATGTATGTACATATTCGGTGTTTTATTAGGTTGTAAAGCCAACCATTCATACTGATGTTCTTATATAAACTATACAGTAATCTAATAGTCAACAAGGGGAAGTTTCCCTTTATAGAAATATTCCAATTAATAAATGAAGAATGAATGATAGAATTACATGATCTATTTTGTAATTTCTAATCTATGGATGGATTTAAGCAATGATTACTTCCTGTTTCTACCATTGTTTAACAGATTACCCCAATCTTTAGTGGATTAAAATAACCTTTTATTTTACTCAAAATATTGCAAGTAAGGAGTTCAGGAAGGACTTGGCTGGTCATTTCTCACTTGGGGGTCTCTCTTGCAGCTGAAAGCAAAGGTTTGCAGAGGCTACAGTGATCTGAAAACTTAAGTGGATTGAATATCCAAGGTAGTTCACTTATATGGCTGATCGATGTTGGCTTTCAACTGAGAATTCTTATGAAATTTGACTGAAATATCAACAAATGGGTTCTCCAGTGTAATAGTCTCAAAGTAAACTTGTTACATGTGACTTGGTTCCCTTACAGCAGGTGTATCATCTTTGGCACTCTGTAAGTGCCAATTTTCCAGCCATTATATAATATGTATTTTCCCATATCATTTAAAAACATCCAACCATTTCTCAATAAAGTTTTACAATTCTGAATTCCAGTCAAGATAGTATAGAAGGTAAATGCTGTGCTCATTTCCTCTCACAAACACATTAAAATCACAACTAAACTACAGTACAACTATCGTGAGAAGTCACCTGAAGTCTGACTGAACAGAAATTCTACAACTGGAGACATACATTAGAGACCACCTTGAGACTGGTAGGAGAGGGCAGAGATGCAAAACGGGCTGGTCCCACAATCGCATGTGGTGGTTGAGAAGTAAGAGGATTATCTTGGCTGTGGAGGCACATCTGGAGGAGCAAATGGTTTCAGGTGTGCACTGGGCTCCCCAGCCAAGGATTCAAATGCTGGAAAGAGAAGTCCCCACAACCTTTGGCTGTGAAAAACAGCGCACATTGTGGCTGAGTGAGACATAAGGCTGTGGGAGTAACAGATGCAGATGCTCCTCTTAAAGGGCCCATTCATGGACTTACTCAATGATAGACTTATTCGCTCTGAGTTCCACCACTGGGGCAGCTGCTCAAAAGATGTCAAAGATATATGGGGAGGAATTGAGTTGTCTAGCTTCAGGGAGAGGGCTGGAGGGGCATCTTTCTCCCAAAGAGAAGTGCTGGAAGAGTTCACTGTTCCTTTGTTGAGCCCTCACCTCTCCTGGTGTGTGGACATAGACAGCTGCCATATCTGAGGCTCCAACAACCTGGGTAACATTGGTCATTCTGCCCAGGTGATTCCCTAATACCTTGCCTCTCCTAACTTGTGAGACCACCCAAGACGTCTCCAATATTTTTTCTGTACAAATAGCCTGTCTTGGCTCATGCTGTGAAATTTCCTAAAATCTCTCAAAGGCTAACAAAATCCAAAGAAGCAGCTATTGGCCTTAGCATGACCCATACCTTGTGCTGAGCAACCCCAACCCTAGCATTAGCAGCAGATGGCCTCTGTTCCAGGCTTGGCCTCTTGAGGCACCTCTACGTCCAAAACAATTGGCAACCATCTGCTGATTGCTTGGTGATTCTTATCATCAAGGTGGCCCCCCAAAGTGCACAGGCTACAGCTGAACTTGGTCTGTAGCTGAGCCCATCCCACAAGCCCCTTGCGACAGCACACCCAGTGGTCTGTTTCAAATGGTGTCACAGCACCACCCAAAGCTGCATCTGAGGAAGACATACCTGAAGGGTAGATTGTGCAAGCACTAGAGCCCTGCTAAAGTGAATCCTGCTCTGTAGTGTCAACCCCTAACTAGCCAGTCTTCACAGCAAATCTGTCCACAGGTCAATTCCTCTCACTGATGTGCAATAGCAACCAAAGCTCAATTACAACAGGAGGGCACACATAACTTGCACAAGGGACATACTTTGAACACTCAGCACCAACCAGGGAAGACTGTGCCATTGAGTCCCACAAGACACCTACTATATAATACCACTCCACTAAGATCAAGGGACTTAGGAGCCTTACCTAATACACAGAAACAAACACAGGGAGGCAGCCAAAATGGGGAGACAAAGAAACATGTTCCACATGGAAAAAAAACAAACAAACCAAGCTCAGAATAAAAAAGAACAAACTTAAAATGAAGAGAAGCAATCTACCAGATGCAGAGTTCAAAACACTGGTTATAAGGACAATCAATGAACATAGATGAACTCAGCGAGTACTTAACACAGAAAACATAAAAATGGAGATGGAAAACAGAAAAAGAAACCAGTCAGAAATGAAAAATACAATATCTGAGATGAAGAGTACATTAGAGAGAATCAACAGATTGGATGAAGCAGAGGATCAAATCAGTGATTTAGAGGATGGGGTAGTGGAGGACACCCAAACAGAACAGCAACAAGAAAAAAAGAATCCAAGAAAAATGAAGACAGTTTAAGGAGCCTCTGGGACAACATCAAGTGTAACAACATTTGCATCATAAAGGTACCAGAAGGAAAAAAGAGAGAGGAAGAAATTGAAAATATATTTGAAGAAGTAATGACAGAAAACTTTCCTAACCTGGGAAGGAACTAGACATACAACCCCAGGAAGTTCAGAGTCTCAAACAAGATGAGCCCAAAGAGTCCCCACTAAGACACATCACCATTAAAATGCCAAAGGTTAAATACACAGCCAGAATCTTAAAAGCAGCAAGAGAAAAGCAGTTACCTACAAGGGAGATCCCATAAGACTGTCAGCTGATTTCACAACAGAAAATTTGTAGGCCAGAAGGGATTTGCACAAAATATTCAAAGTGATGAAAAGTAAGGACCTACAACCAAGATTACTCTACCCAGCAAAGCTATCATTTAGAATCGAATGACATATAAGAAACTTCCAAGACAAGAAAAAGCTAAAGGAGTTCATCACCCCCAAACCAGTATTACAGGAAATGTTGGAGGAAATTTTTTAAGAATAAGAAAATATCTATATCTATATATATATATATACATATATATACATCAAAAATATGAATAATAAAATAGCAATACTTACATATTTATCATTAAGTACTTCAAATGAAAAAGAATTAAATACTTCAATCAAAAGATAGAGTGGCTCAATGAATAAGAAACCAAGACCCTTATATATACTGGCTACAAGAGATTTAGTTCCGATCAAAAGATACACAGAGACTGAAAATAAAGGAATGAAAAAAGATGTTTTATAAAAAAGGAAACAAACAACAAAAAAGCTGTAGTGGCAATACTTATACCAGACAAAATAGTCTTTAAAACGAAGGCTATAACAAGAGACAAAGCAGGACCCAGGAATCCCACTTCTGGTAATTAGAAGCCCAAAATACTACTTTGAAGAGGCTTGTGGATCCATATGTCCATTGCAGCGTTACTTACAATAGCCAAGATATGGAGGCAACTTTGGTGTTTAACAATGAAAGAAGAGGAGGTACATATATACAGTGGAATATTTCTCAGCCAAAATAAATAAATAAATAAATAGATAGATAGATAGATAGATAAGTACATTAATTAATTAATTGATTGTTTGATTGATTGATTAAAGAATAAAATCTTTTCTTGCCATTTGAAACAACAACGATAGACCTAGAGGATATTGTGCTGAGTGGAGTAAGTCAAGTAAATACAAATGCCATATGATTTCACTCACATGTAGAATTTAAAGAACGAAATAAACAAATAAAACAGAAATAAACTCATAGATACAGAGAACATTTTGAGAGTTACCAGTTAGAGGGTAGAGATGTGAGTGAAAAAATGGAAGGGATTAAGAAGTACAATTTGGTAGTTACAAAATAGTCATGAACATGTAAAGTATAGTATAAGAAATATAGTCAATAATATTGTAATGACTATGTATGGTGTCAGATAAGTACTAGATTTACCAGATAAGTACTAGATCAATTTTAAGTTATATAAATGTCTAATCACTATGTTGTACACCTGAAACTAATATAATATTATATGCGAACTATGATTAAAAAATAAAATAAAAAAATTTTAAATTTTACAATTTTCACATGGGTCCCGCACAAACAAGGTAATTCTAAGTCTTTGGCTGAATATTTTTTAAAGTATTATTATAAATAGAAAACTTTTTTGCCTGAATCTAGCTATTGGCTATGGGTAGCATATTTTTTAAAAGTTTAAAAATAAAAGTGTTAATACTTAACTCCTATTTAAGTTTTCAGTTATTTCTCTTGGATTTTCTAATTACAATTTGTAAATATTTTTTTTTCATCTTCCCAATGATTATATCCTTATTTCTGCTTCCTTTCTTTCTATGCTGGCAAAATTTGAAACATATCGTTAAATAATAATGGTATTAACCATTATATTCTGAAAATATATATTCTCCAAAATTTTTTTATCAACATCAGTTGACATAAGTTGAATGCTTCCAAACCCAAGATGTTATTTCAGTATTTGTCAGTCTTCAGGTGATACAACTTAAAAGAACTCTCTGGTCCAAGATAACATCAGGAATTCTGGCATAACAACAAGTCAACTCTGTCTATAGGACCAGGTCTAATTTAATTATTAGATTTGGGCCAATCCCAGGAGAATTTGAGAGTAATTCCAAAGGCCTTAAGTACAGAGAGTCTTTGGGGGTGCATTCTAATATTTGTTATAAATGATGTGGAGATAGAGAGCTCAGATGAATTCAGGGACAGAGTTCAAAGCCTTCAGGATATTGGGAACTATAACAGCCCACAATACAACACTAACCAAGATTTTTAAATGATGGACATCCGAAAACAGTTTTTTATCCTGAGGTCAGATGGCAAAGAGAAAGATAGCTACATACTGAACAAATGGAAAAGTTCATAGAGCCACAGCTATGGCTCACAAATTTCATATTCTGGACATTGAGGTGAGTAGCCAGCCATGGGCTCATAAAATAGAGACAGATGTCACTTTTGCACCTTATCAAAGGCAAAAGTACAATCATACAAATCTTAATATTTTCTCTTGTCAGCCAAAGAAATGCTTTCATAACAGCGGAAAAAGGTAAACACATCTGACCAGTTATGTTTGACTGGCAGATATCTGATAAACTGAATATTGAACAAAGTACCAATTTAATGTTTTCTCTGTCTCATAGACAATAGAATTAAAAGCAGAAATTGTAAACACTGTTACAACTACTTTTTCTCAATTAAGTATTAGAAAAATTGAAGTGGAGAAATAATTACATACACTATCTCTTTTGGAAAAATTGGGTATGGTCCTAGTCTGCAGCAACGAATGATTTCTTGGTTTCTACTTTTCTTTTTGCTTTTATATCATGTCCTAATTGCTAAAGCCAGCAAGAAAAAATAATTCTAGTCTGATTATAAAAAGGTGTTATAATCAGTAAACTACCAGTCACTGGATGTGTCTAAATAGGATCAGGATGATAATGATTGACAATTTTGTTTGAAGGAGATTCAAACATCAGAAAGTTGGTTGAATTTGATGACCTATAGTGTCACGTCCAATAATGAGGGTTTTTTTTTAATTCTTTAAAATAATAAAGTAAATTTTTTGACATTCTACCATATTCCAGTCACCTATTACAGATTAACAAACCACTCTAAAACTTATTGGTATTAAATAACAATTTATTATGCTCATGGATTCTGTGGATCAGGAATTCAGATATGACATAGTGGGTATGGTCTGTATTCTGTGTTCCATGACTTACGAAGTCATAAAATAGAATTAAGGCAAATAACATTCTCTGACTACAATGCAATAAAATAGAAATTAAAACAAAAGAAAACAAAATACCCAAATCCAAAAAAGACTACCAAAAAGATTGTTCCATCTGTAATTAAAAAAAAAAAAAAACTCTTTATGAGTTTATTGGATAAAAAGTAAAAAATTGAAATCACAGAATTTCTAGAACATACTTATAATGAATATATTACATATCAAAATCTATGATATAAAAATGGTTATTTGAAGAAAACTTACAACCTTATGTAAGTGTATCAATAAAAATGATGTAATATTTTCTAATTCAAATTTGGAAAAAAACAAAAATTAAGCAAAAGAAAGCACAGGAAAATTATAAAGATAAAAACAGACATTCATGAAGTTCAAATCAGATAAATAGTAGAAATAATAATAATGGTTTTTGAAAGTATCCAACAAAATAATAAGTTATAAGCTAACCTAATTTTAAAAAGATAAGAGCATGAACAAAAATACAAAATAAGAAGTACAAGTGGGAAATAAGCATTGAAATAGAGTAAGTATGTATTTTATATATATATTTATATATACATATATATGTACATAGACACATATAACAAATGTTTATGTATATGCATATATATATATACATACACACACATATGTGAGTATGACTAATTTCTACAATTCAATGCAAATAAATATGAAATTCAATGAAATAAGTAATTTTCTATAAAATTCAATTTAACAAAGTTGACCATAGTTCAAATTAAAAGGTTATGTAGATCAATTTTTATAGAAATACTAGAAAATGTTATTAAAGCACTTACTTACATAAAAGCACCAGGCCAAGAAGGTTTCACAGGGGAAGTCTACAAAACTTCGGAGATTAGAAAATACTAATACTGTTAATACTGTTAATGCAAATACTAATTTTGAATTGTATCAGAGAACAAAAAAAAACTTCTGACTTTTTATGAACCAAATAAAACATTGATATATAAACCTGATAAAAATTTCACACACATGCAAACAAAAATAGCTATAGATCAATCTTATAGAATGTTAATATAAAATGATCCTGTAGATTACTGTTTTTTTAATGCCTTACTGGTTGAGTTTAATAAAATTTTAAAACATATTCATATATTCATTCTATTCTTTAAAAATTATCCTCTAATAGTTTACAGGTCATTCACAGATATGCCCAATAGGTTCATTTAACAGAGACAGATAAACTATATCAACAAAGAAGTGAACTTCATGGGATGCTTAGACCATAGAACATTTTTATTGACTCTCAGAGTGAATTCCAAGTGGCAATAGAAGTCTTAACTGCTAACTAATTTTTTCTCCTGTTTTCAATGTGTCTTGATTGTGTTTCTGATTTCTACTGGTGGTAGCAATGACTAGGAATTTGTTCCATAGTTTTACACAAGAGTCCTCAACCTACTTTTGTAAAAGACCAGAAGGTGAAAATTTTAGGTTTCGAGAGTCATAAAGACTCTGATGCAATTATTCAACGCTGCTATTATAGTGAAAAAGCAACCATAGACATTATGTAAATGAATAACCATGACTGTCCAATAAAACTTTATGTATAGGCATTAAAATTTTAATTTCTTAGAATTTTCAGCAAATATTATTATTTTATTTTTTTAACCATCTAAAGATATAAAATCTATTTTTTGTGAGTCATTTGAAAATAGACAGTGGGTTGATTTGACTCATAGATTGAAATTTGCCAACCTCCTGTCTAAATATTTGGTGATTAGTGTTGAATGAGAGAAAAGAAAGTCTAGTTTATTAGTCTTGCTGGTTATTTTCTATTTTGAGTTTAAATTGATTTAAAAATTCCGTATTCATTAGGAAGAACAGCTTCTCGATGTGTGGAGCAGTATGTTTTTTTTGTTTGTGTTTACTTTTGACCTGTGATTGAAGTTATACAACTAATGATATGTGCTCTCTATGTGTCAGGTTGTCTCTAGGTCTTTTTAACAATGCTTTTATGTCTTGCTGTTGTTTTACTTCTGGAAGCTTTCAATACTTATATTATTTGTCTCTTAAGTTAACAGAACTCTGTTGTGATTGGTTTATAGAGATAAATAAGCACTTTTATAAATTCAGTATTTAAAAAATTCCCAGAAAATTAGAAATATAAACTGCTAATACTTTAAATGAGCTAGACTAAAAAACAGTTTACTATTCTTAATTTAAAAATAAATTAATTTTCTTGATTTATCAGTGTTAAATATTGCATAAGCATATGTTTTGTTTTACTTGAGTTTTTATCACATAAAAAATGTTAATCTGAAAATCTTAAACTCATACATACAGGTTTCCTGATTAAATAATCTGATAAGATGCCTCCATAATATTAAAAATATGAAAAATATAAGTATGTATTTAACTAAATTAAATTATTATGCTCATGAACTTTTATATCACTAGTGATTTATATGGTGTCAATTTAAATTTAATTTTTAAAACCTTGGATTAATAATAAACTGAGCAAATTAATAGATAATTCTTGGATATATAGATATTTTCTAAAGGAGATGGAATACTGAAACACTGATCAAATTCTAATTTATTTTAATGTACATTTGTTTCTTAATTTTATATACTACTGAAAATTTATATCTTTGAAGCATAAATTTATTTACCTTGATTTATAATATAACTGAGTCTGAAAAGCTATGGGAGTGTTATAATCATACTCTTTTTCAGTAAGCTTGCCTCCTTGGTTTTCTGATTAATGCCTTGACCTAAAACAAGGGTCAACAAATGATGTCCCATGGGCCATATCTGACCAGTCACTTGTTTTTGTAAATAAAGTTTTATTTGAACTCGGCCCAATCCATTCATTTATGTATTGTTCATGGCTGCTTTTATGTTATAACAATAGAGTTGGGTAGTTGCAACAGAGACTGTTCTGCAAATCTTAAATTATTTGCTATTGTGACATTTATAGAAAAAGTTTGACAATCCTTACCTAAAGGGATATGAAAGGTTATTCTTTCCCTTCTATGTAATCCACATAGCATAGATACTGTGTCTTACAAGAAGCATTTTCTGTATTTTATGCTGTCATAACCATGTCCTTGACTATTAAGAAATAAATGATTTCCTTCTTTGATATAGAGCTAAGATTCCTTACAATACTAATTCTTCCTTCAATATGTATTTTTAGATGTTATATTCTCACTTTAAGTAGATAACTGTGTTGCTTTTCAGATACTCATGATCCTGTCTATCTGAATCAAATGCCCATTTGCGCTATGATAACTTACACTTGTTTTTCCAAGATTGGACCTAAAGTTAGACTATATTCCTTAATTAGTTTCACTATGTAAGAGCTACATGAGAAGAGTTGCTAAATCAGAAGAGATACTCAACCTTCTTTAGGTTAACTTTGCGTGCTTTATAAGAAAGCCCAGGAGCTTTCTCAATGCCCTCTCTGAATATTATGTTTTTACCCTCAGGCTAGAGATTGATCAAAATCTTTATGAAATAGACATTTATTATACCCAATTAGAGAATATTATTCTCCTCTATTCTATTCCTAGTTGCAGTTATAAATGAACCGGAGTCATTAAAAGTTTATCATCTACAGATAGCTTTTGATATTTTTCAATGCATGCCTAAAGTCTCTGTTGTTAATTACAAGGGAGTTTATGTCTTCAAAAAAGACCAGTTTGAGAGCCTATTGGTAAGAACTGTACAAGATGCTCTAAACAATTGTCATGCCAAATAGATTCTTGGGTGCAAGCTCCTGAGTTGACATTACTTAGATAACTTTCAGACTATGTCATTTGAGTAAGTCAGGCTCTTTAGTTCAGAGATAAAAAGCTTCATGAAATCAGACTACTGACTAAAATCTAGATGACAAGAATTCTAGATAGTTCTCATTAAACTAATTTAAAAATATTATTTGCTTAGAATATTGTTGATGCTATTTTAGCACTTTATTTTTTATGATGTTATGAAGAAATACTTTCTCTTCTTAAACTACCTTTAGCTTAATTAAATGGACTGCTTGTATAAACTAAAATCAAACATTTTAAAGTGATATCTGCTTCTCAGTAAACCCCAGAATTCAGAAACTCTTACTAGGTATCTTTTCTTATTATGATGATAGAGTCATTTGCAGAGGTTTATGTAGAGTCTGTCCTCCTTTTTTGTTAGTATATAATTAAACAAATTGATTATACAATGATGACTTTACCTTCAGTGGCATATTTGATACTGATTCTCATTTAGTCAATTATTACAATTCACTGACTTTCTGGAAAAACTGGCAAGGTAGCTGACTAATGGGTTCACAGTCTTATAGGTAGTAAGGGAGGTCAGCTCATGTCAAGCTAAGAAGCCTTAGCAAAATTTGGGGACTTCAGTAAGAGAGAAATTCCCCCAAATTTCTAGATACTGTGGTGAAATCAAAATCGTGTGTGTGTGTGTGTGTGTGTGTGTGTGTGTGTGTCCAGGAAATGGGTTTTACTATCCTTGTGATACCAAAAGTAGAGGCTTTTAAAAGTTCAATCTAAGATGCCTTAGGAAAGTTTTCAAATGTTAATTCTGTGGCTTTAGTAGTTCCTTGATACTGCATGCCCCTACATTTGCAAAGCAACTCGAGGATGTCTACATGGTTAATTACTATTCTTGCTGCGCCTATGTAAATAATCACCACAGCCTAAGACAATGCTTTTTTACGATTAATAATAATCTTAAGAGACAGAGTACTGATGTCAAGGGGAGATGCTGACTACCACAAAAAAATTGTAGATGACTTCTTAAATAAATAAAACAGACTACTAGGTATCATTTCAATAGGATGCTGGGCATTGTGTAGCCAGATCTGTAGATATTGTCTAATTCCAAGTTGGTGTACATGTTTGATTATCTTTAGATAGTTTATTACTCTATAGAGATTTAACTTATATAGGGCTGATGAGTATCAGGTGTTTGTTGCTCATAATAATGCAAATAATTCTTGTTCATGGCAATGTGAATGAATTTTGACAGGTAAAATAAGATTAAATTAATATATTATGCAAGCTATTAATTCAGTTGAAAAGAGTAATAAATTAAAGACAGAAAAATATACGATTAACTCAATACAGTTTTAAAGAGCATTGATAAAATCCAACAATGATTTATGATAAAAATTCTTAATAAGCTATAAATAAATACACCTATCAACTTAATCCAGCAAAATATCTACACTCTACAGTTTACATCATACTTAAGTGTGAAATATTTTTTTTAAATATCCTTTTTAAAATCAGGAACAAGTCAAGGATACTTGTTACCTCCATTTCTATTCATCACTGTACTTAGTATAAGTGTAATAAAACAACAAATAAAGATTAAATTACAATTATTAAAAAGAAACAAAACTGTTATTACTCAAAGATGTAATGATTGCCTACATAGAAAAATTAAGATTTGGATTTAGTTAAGTAGTTGCTGGTTATACAAAAGTCATTTTGTATATGTATATGTATCATTATGTATAAGCTATATTTCATGTAGTAACAAATGGTTAGAAAATACAATTTAGAATTATGCATGATTTATAAAAATGGGACATTTATAAAGAAAAAATTATTAGATGCAGAGATATACCATGTTTATGAATAGGAAGACTTAATACCATAAAAACTTTAAATTCTTCTCAAATTGTTCTATAAAGTCAGTGGCATTTAAATAAAAAATCACAAAGTGTTTTGTTTATTTAATCTTGCAAGTTGTTCTTAAATTTCATATAATTGAGCAAAGAGGTTTAGCCAAAACACTCTTTAAGAAGTAGATAAGAGGAGTTGATTCAGCAGATATCAAGACTTACCATAAAATTATTATAAAGATATTAAAACTCTGTGGTGTGGATACAGAAATGGAAAAATAAACAATGAAACAAAATAGAAGACCCCAAAACAAGCATCTGCATGTATAAATAAGAATAGATCTGCAATTGCATTAGTGGGAAAGGATGACCTGTTCAAAAAATGGTGCTCGGATTGCAGTTTCCCAAGTAAGAAAATAGTTAAAATGGTTTCTACCGCACATAATACAGGAAAAGCAATTTCAAGCAGATTAAAGAAGTTAAATATTAAAGGAAAATTTGTATAACTTTAAAAAGACAATGTAGAATAGATATCTTCATGACTTTAGATTAGAAAAGGATTTCTTATTTCAAAAATACAAAAGATAAAAAGGATATAATATATAGCTTTATAGATATTATATGTTATATGTGATATAATAATATATAACTAATATGTTATATATCATACATAATATGTATATGTTTAGTTTGTATAATATACATATATAATTATATAGAGAGATATTAGGTACTACATATATAGAATCTATATTATATATTATATATAATAGAAAGAAAGATTTTCATAGAAGTCATTCTTCAAAAAACACAACAGAAAAAGTGTTAGAATTACAATTTTGGAGAAAATGCAACACATACAACTGACCACAGTTATAATCAGAATACATAAAGAATTCCTATTAAACCATAAAAAAAAGATAAAAGTTTCAAAGTTATTATGTTAGTTATCTATTTGCTATATAACAATATCACCCTAAAACTGAGCAGTTATAAAACAACAAACATTTACTGCCTTATAGTTCCTGGGGGTCAGGAAACTGGGGGAAGCATAACTGGGTTTCTCCGACCCAAGATCTCCCAGAAAGCAACAACCAATGTGTCAGGAGGTGATGCAGTCTCATCTGAAGGCTCTGCTAGGGGAGGACCCACTTCCATGCTCACTCATATAGTTTTTGGTTGTTGGTAGGATTCAGTTCTTGGCAGTTCATTGAATGAAAGGCCTCAATTCCCTGAAGCTTCTGGCTAGGGCCCCCCTCAGTTCCTTATCATGTGGGCCTCTTCATGTGTAGCTTACAACAAGGCCTTTGGCTTTGCTCAGAATGAGAGCAAAACTGAAGCCACATTCTTCCAAAAATCTAATCTCAGAATTAACACACCATCATTTTTGTCACATTCTATTTGTTACAAGCAAATCTCTAGGTCTAGAAATCACTCCAGGGAAGGAGATTACACAAGTAATCTCCTAACAGGTCATGAACAGAAATTTACAGAAGAAAAATACAATGAAAAATGTTTTAAACCTCATTAGTAGAAAGGAAATGCAAATTAAAACCACAATTTCACACTTGCTAGATTAAAACAAAGTAAAAGTCTGACAATACTAAATGATGGAAAGAATTTGCAGAAATGAGTAAATAATAAAAACGTAAACTGATACAACTTTAGAAAATAATTATTTAACACTTAGTAAAGTTCAACAGGCACATAATCTATACAATTCAGTAATCTACAGCCCTCAAGTATATGTCTTAAAGAAATTGCATGTGAACATCAGAAGACGTCTTTAGCCATGTTGTTCATAATAGCAAAAAGATTAGAAATTAAAATGGATAAATAAATCGTAGTAGATTTATACAATAGAACACAGTACTCGACAGCTATCTATATTAACAAATATTGTGTTATAGTAAGTCAAGGAAAAAATACAGTATAATCCAATATAAATGCTCAACAAAGGAAAAGCTAAACAATATCTACTTTTAGTCTACATTTATATATGATTGCAGTTTTTTTAAAAAGCAAATAAATGATTCATACAAAATTTAAATTGGTTTTATGTAAGTAGGAGGGAGAAAAATATGATTAAAAAGGCCCTGAGGAGGCTTCAACTGTTTCTTCAACTAGAGAGTATATATGTGGGTGTTAATTCACCTTGTGGTTATTATTTTTAAATATACATTTATATCATATACACTTTCAATGGTATATTTTGTATTTTAACTGAGATGGATGAAATTTCTTTGGTATTATGAAGAGTGACATAAATACACTGCTGCCAGTAAGGACTGACCAAAGCGAGTCGTGGCTTCACAATATTAGTGGAAAATAATCTCTATGAGGACCTTACTACAAGGACCCATAAAAGATTTTTTCCAATAACTGCTAACATGTCCACAAATGCATCCCCTAAACAAAATGAGGGTATTCATGTATTTTAGTCTTCCTATTGCTCTTCTCCACCTAACACTTTTTAAATATATTAAATATGTCTTTTGTTAATGAGAGTGTATCTAATTTTATGTTTCCTCAAACTACTTTCTGAAATAAACGGAATAAAATAACTAATGAAGTAATATGTTATCTGAATTATGATTACAGTGATAAACTCCAATTTAGTTCTCACAATAGTGTTAGTATTTTCTTATAATCAATTTACAAAAAAATGTGAGTCATACACATAAAAATTAAAAAAAAACAAGAGAACTCTGCAATATGTGTCACATTGATACTATTAGTCCAAATAAGTTGTTTTGTATTACAAGCAAAATCTTAATAATACAGTCACAGAGTTAATATTTTAAGGAGTTTTATAGTGCAGTGATTAATTTAGCACAGTATTAGATTTAAATCATCTGCCTTCAGTGACCCCTAAAAAAGGCTTATTTTTGTGGTTCAATATAAAAAGCTTAGAAATGCTAATCATTTAAATCGTAAAGTGCTAATTAATGAATATTCCCAGTTAGCTCTTACATGTGGAATAGTAAAGGTGCTGTGAATATTTTGACAAAAGTGATTAGAATTTTGTAATATTTTTAATAATGAGATTGAAAAAATCAAACATAATGCAGTATAATTTAGTAATATATCTTTATTAAAATACAAAATGCAGCTAAATTAATTATATGTTATAATTGTAAAAATATGAAGAATTTTTTGCAAATTGAGACAACATTGACCTTGTTGGCCTTGAAATATGCACTTCCAAATTGCTAGGTTTTCTATCTGCATATGATTTGTAAACAGTATACTACGGAGACATGGAGACGTTGTGTAGAAACTTTTACTTTTTTTGTAAAAATATGAGATAACCCTCATTATTGTATTAGTCAAGCTAATGGTTGTTGAGGTTTCATGTAGTACTATCATTAGCTTATTAAATGAGCACAGTATATAGCTTTGGGGTTTTAAAACATTTAAAATTTTGATAACTATGTAGATTCCCAAATGGAATTATTCCAACTTTAATTACAATTATATGTTTTAGGAAACATAAAGAATAAATCTTATTTTACTTTTTTTTTTTTAATTTCATACACATGATAAGTTTGTGGCCTGAGGAGTGACAAGAATTACCTGGTTTCTCCTTCTAAAGATCTCATAGTCTAGTGGAGAGAAAAAAAAGTTAGATAATTAATTATAATTGTGATGAGTGCAACTGAGAAGGAAAAAGCATATCTCATAACATATAATACTATAATTGACGATGCCCAACTTGGTTTGGGAAAGAGCAAGGAAAATGAAGAAAAAAGGAATAGCTTGGAATGAGGATGTGTCTAAGGCAGGAAGCAGTATGACCTTCCAGGAACTTGAAAGATAGCCCTGTAATTGTGACATTGATCTCTTGGCAAGGAAAACTAGAGTGAAATTTATTTCCTTTCTCTGTTTCAGTCATTATCCTTGAGTACTGTACCTACCTCCTCCAAAATATTTCTGTTTAAATCTAAACTACATACAGCAACCAGTCATTTTTCTCAAGCTCATTGTCATTATGATAATATATACTAATATATTATGCACAATAATAATATACATTAGGAGAATGTACAGTATGTCCTTAGTCACCTCCTTGATCTTGCCTTTGTATCCTGCTTCTGCCATCTCAGCTATCTGTGAACTCACCTCCTCCAGGCTTCCCTGGCACCCATTTTACTCCAACCACACTGACTCCTTGTTGTACATTCAGGATCTTCACACTTGCAGTTGGTTCTGACTTCAATGTTCTAAGTCTTCACAGGGTTCATGCCTTCCTTTCATTCATCTCTGCTCAAATGTCACCAAAACAGTCTAGTTCAGACCCTCCTCCATCTCTCATCCACCTGCTTTCTTTTCCTTTATAGAGCTTAACATACTCAACATATTGTATCTTGATTTACTTGCTTACTGTTAATCATCTTTTAAAATGTAATCTGTGAAAGCAGGAATTGGTTTGTTTAATGCTGTATCTCTGGCACCTAGAATGATGTCTGACTCAAAATAGGTGCTCGATAATATTGTTTGAATGAACAAATAAATGAATGAGTCACCTTGTATACTCTTAAACTAGTAGTCATTGACTGAGGGGCAGCATAGCATAAAGATTATGAGTTCAGTCTCTGAAGTTACACTGCCTTGTTTAAGTTCTACCCTGCTGCTATTAGCGATTACTTTGAGCAAATGGTCTAAACATTTCCCCTCAGTTTCTTCACTTGTAAATTAACAATTATAGTAGTAGTATCTACCTCAAGGTTTTTGTATTTTTTTTTTTGAGGATTGAATGAGTTAAAATATGTAAAGTGCCTGGCATAGAAGAAACAGAGTTTGAGTGTTTTCTATTCTCTATTTCCATTCTTCACCAAGCACCCTCCCACACATGCATGACACTCCAGCTTATTCCTTACTACATTCTAACTTGATTGTAACAAAATCAGTCACTTTGATATTCTTCACAATGTAGGTGAGCACATAAAGAGATCTTGTATGAATAAGAAAACGTAGCTGTTCTGAGTGAATAAATTAGGAGAAGATTCTCTTCTTCTAGGCTAATCCAGCTTTATTCTCTGGTATAGGAAGGATTTTGGCCTCCATTCCTTTAAGCAAGTGACTTTATGTAGGATGAAAATTATACATTTTTACCCTGCTCTTGTAATTTACCCTGCCAATCTTTTCCCTCTCACTTTTTCCCAAAGGTAGGCATCAGCTAATTCATCACAGCCTTAGTAACTGCATCAGTCAGTAACAAACAATACCCAAATCTCAGTGGTTTAGAAAATAAAACATTATATCTTCCTTCTGCTATCTGTTCATCACAGGTTAGCAGAGAGACTTTGCGTAATTTGGCTTTCAGGGCCCAGACTGACTACACAGCATCATAAAATCAGAGAGAACAGAGAGCCCTAAGGTCTCGCAGCAGCAGTAAATGCTCTGGCAAGGACATGACACATATTACATTCTCTCACAACTGACTGGGCAGAACTGGTAGCATGATTCCATCCAATCACAAAGAAGCAAGAAATCACATTCCTATTATGAGGTTGGATGTAGAGAACCAAAAGTATTTGGCAAATATTACTAATGACTGCCATAGAAACAAAATCTATGTGAAAACCCTAGGACTGCTCCATGTCTGTCCCAGGATACAACAGTAATACTGTCATTTCCTTGGGCATTCTCTCCTATTCATTTTTATGTTCGAACTAGACTTTGTGTGTTACATGCCACTGAATTGGCTTCAACTCCTTGTGACTCTGAATGAGTGATGTTCATAATGTCCTGTACTCAATAGCCCTGATCAGCTCTTGTAGACTTATGCCAAGGCCCCTTTTATGGAGTCAATCCATCTCATATTTGGTTTCTCTCTTTTCCTCTGCCTTCTATTTTTCCCAGCATTATTGTCTTTTCCAAAGAACTTGCCTTCTCATGACTTACCTAAAGTAGGACAGCTTCAGTTTTGTTGTTTTTATCTCAGTGATGTTTCAAATTTAATTTGTTCTAGGGTTTATTTGTCCTTCTTTTTGGTGATCCAGAGTATCTGTAGAGCTCTCATTCAACCTCATATTTCAAATGAAATAATCTAGACTTTACATTTATTAAAAACAGAAACTAAAATTTCATAGGCACTCTCATAGATAATATATTATCATGTCTAGAAAATAATAAGATAATAATAGTTTTTACATATACACATATACTATATATTATGCATATTATGTATTTGTGTATATATATATATGTATATCTGTATGTATACAATCACTTATGTATATGCCACTGACTTCATATTCCAGCCTTAACTTTGCTAGTAAGTGTATTATTCTGTTACTCCAGAGGAACAGAACCAAAAGAACACACACACACACACACACATGCATACATATATGTATATATGAGATTTATCAGAGGAATTGACTCACATGATTATGGAAGCAGAGAAGTTCCACCATCTGCCATCTGCAAGCTAGAGAATCAGGAAAGCAGTGGTATAATTCCATCTGTGTCAAAAAACAAAAATCAGAGAGCTGATGGTTTAAGTCCTAGATGACATCTGAAGGCCTTTGAAACAGGAACATTGATGTCTGAGGGTAGAAGATGGATGTCCCAGCTCCAATAAAAAGAACAAATTTGCCCTTCTCACACTTTTTTATTCTGTTCTACCCCTCGGACTAGTACCTTCTCACATAGTTGTATCCTCCTTGCCTTCCTTCCTGACTGCACAATCACCACTTAAAAACTACTGTTTCATAGTTAAGTTCTAAGTCATCCCCATAGCTATTCTCCCTTAAAATAACTTGTCTATCTATCCCCATACCACCAGTTCCTCCAGTTCCTCTACTTTGTGGTCACTTGAAGCCATACCAGTCAAGATTTTACTCCTACCACTCCACCAAGATACCTTTTATCCAAGTCACAAATGACACTTACATTGCTAAATTTGATGAACAACATTTGGTTCTCATTTTAATTAATGTTTTAGCAGTGTTTGATACTATTCTCACTTTTTACTTCTTGAAGCATTTCTTCACTTTACTCCCGTGACAACACTCTCTCGGTTCTCTTCCAAACATCTACTCCTTTGCATTTTCATGGCATCGAATTACTAATCATAGAATTACCATCTGATCAAGCAATTCCATCAAAAAAAAAAAAATTAAAGCAGAACTCAAACAAATATTTGTATATCCATGTTCATAGGACCATTATTCACAATAGCCAAAAGGTGGAGTAACTCAACTGTCCACTGATGGATAAATGGCTAAAAATATCGGTGTATACATGCAATGAAACATTAGCAAGCCTTCAAAAGGAAGAAAATTCTGACACGTAGTATGACATGAATAAACTTTGAGAACATTATGATAGGTGAAATAAGCCAGTCACAAAAAGACAATTACTGTATGATTTCACTTACACTGTGTATCTAGAGCAGTCAAATTCATAGAGACAGAAAGTAGAAGAGTTATTGCCCAGGATTAGGGAAGGAGAGGGCATGACGAGTTAGTGTTTAATGGGTACAGAGTTCCTGTGGGAGTGGCTGAAATATTCTAGAGATGGATAGTAGTGGTCATTTCACAACGACATGAATGCACTTAATACCATGGAAAATAAACTTTAAAATGATTAAAAAGAATTATGTTGCATTTTGAATATGTTTTAAAGCTAGAGCCTCAAATCTGAAAGATTTTATATAAATATGAAAAAAGAGAGATTTGGGGTTCAGTCCAGTAAAATAAGTAGGAAGACTTTAAGAGTCGGAGATCTGGAAAGAAAATCAGAAGTTTAATTATAAGAGTATGATACTGATGTGAAGTAGGCAACTATATAATTATAATTGACTGCTAACTCTTTTTTCCATTTCTACCCTGTCTTAAGGTCTAATCTCAACAAAGAAAAAGAGATCTCCTGATACATAAAATGTGAGTGTTTACACTTCCACCAAAAATCTCCACTGAGTCCTGATCTCAGTCAGAGAAAAAGGTAAAGTTTTTACTTTGGTCTACAGGGCTCCACGTGACCTGTCTCTCCGAGATCTCTGACTCTTCCTCATATAGTTCGATGCATTCCAGATGCACTTGACCCCTCACTCTTCACAGATTATCCCAGCCATATTCTCACCTCAGGTCCTTTGTCCTTGCTGTTCTCCTCTGCCTGGAAGGCCCCTCATCCCTACCCCCAGGTATTGGCATATTTGTGTTTCCTTCAGATCTTTCTGTTTAAATAGCATATTATTAATGATGCCTTCCTCGACACAATATAAAATAATAACACTTCTTTTTGTCAGCTTCTTGCCCGCTTCGTTTTTCTATCTACTACTTAATACTAATGACATATTATTTATTTGAATGCTTATTTGTTTACTGTCTGTTGTTTCCCTCAGAGAGTGTAAACTCCATGATGGTAAGGATATTTTTCTATTTAGTCATTGACATCGCCAATGCATAAAAGAATATTGCATCTGATATACAGTAGCTCCTCATTATATTTATTAAATGAACAAATGAATGGATGAGTCTTTTCTGACTACTCTAGATATGTTCAGAGCTGATTATTTCCTACTCTTAACTTGTAGTAAAATAAGAACTGGAGTGGCCCTGTTCACCTTTCCACTATTTTCTTTAATCATATATGATATAGTCTAAATAAATTGTATTACCAATATTATACCTAAAATAACATGAAATATCCATTCAGTATTTGCATTTCCAATTGTCTCCTAAATGCAACTTTATAGATTTTTTGTTTGTTTTTTTTTTTGAGTCAAGATCCAAATGAGGCCTTTACACTGATATTAGTCGATAAGACTTTTAAGTCTCTTTTCAACTTTCCCTTGTATCTGTGTTTTTTTCCTTTGGTATGTTTGTTTTTTGGCTTACAATTTTGTCTTGCAACTTTTTGTTGTTGAAGAAACTGAGTTAGTTACCTATAGAGTTTCCCAGAGTCTGAATTTACACTCTCATGGTGAGGTTTGACATGTTCCTGTGTCTTCTATCTTTTCAATTTCCTATAAATTTGTTGGCGAATCTCAAGATATCAGATTCAGGTCTGATTTTTTTTGGCAGGAAGCAATACCGCTTCAAAGGTGGTGATGTGTTCTTTCATTAGCCAGCATTTTATATATTCTTTTTGCCCATGCTTAATTCCTTACCCATTTTTCCTTTATCAGGAGTATTTTATTTTCTAATCATGTTTTAATGCTTTTTGTATATAGTCACATATTATTAAGTAGCTTATTTTATATTAAGATAAAAGCATATTTATGTTATCATAAATGATGTCATATTTTATGCCTGATACTGAAACTTACTTTTTCCACTCAACTTTTTCTCATCTATTAAAATTTTTATCTAATTCATTTTAATATGTGTATAATATTTCATAATATGAACATGGCATGATATATTTGTTTTCAATTTAATTCATTCTATAATAGCTTGTGTGTACATGTGTATGCTTAGATATTGAATTGCTCAGTCTTATTACAGGAGGTACGTTTTAAACTTTCCCATATCTTGCCAGATGGCATTCCAGAGACCTGATATAAATTTGAACTCCCAGCAACATTGTTCTCCCAAATCTATACCAATACTTGGCATTGTTAGATTTACAATTTTTGCCAATCTGATATTTATAAAATGTTTTATCATTTTTGCTTTCCTTTGCATTTTCCTATTAACAAGATTGAGCACCTTGATATACTTGTTAGCAGCTCAAGGTTCTTCTTCTGTGAATGACCTATTCATATTGTTTAGCCATTTTTATCTATTTAAACAATTTTTATTAATTCATAGAAATGTATTATTTATTCTGCAAAACAATCTTGGTTAGCTATTACATTGAAAATGTCTTCATTTTTCTATCTACTAGCAATTTGTTTTCATACGGTGTTTATGTTGCTTTTTTATCAAACCATGTTATTTCTCCCTTAAAATCTGTACTTTCATAGCTTGTTTAAAAACCCCTTGTCTTCCTTAAACTGATAGAAATAGTATTTTTCTTAAAGATTTTAGATACTTTTATTCAAATTCCAGTCTTTTTCTATAAGGTGATATATGAATCTTCTTTTAATTATATTTTCTATATAGATAAACTAATTGTCCCAGAACTAATCACTGGACTGTCTTTTTCCTTCCCCCATAGTACAATCTCTGTGGTTTATTAATTTCCCAGATAATAATAGGTTGATGTCTGAAATCTCTATTCTATTCCATTTATATATTTCCTTATCTTTATATACAGGCACTATTTACAATTTGGGATGAAGTATTCATAAAGAAAAAAAATTTTAGCAAGAAAAGACTCAGCCAAACATTAATGATCCTCTCATAGCAGATTTATCTATGTCTAACCATCTACCAATAAACTATTCCAGTTTTAAGAGATTACCTCATTCATTTGTATATCCTAGTGTACTTGCCGAAATCCTGGAATTGCTGCAAGCAAAACACAATGTATATTCCCTCTCTCTTGGACAAATTCCTCACCTAACATTCTCTCCCCTCCCCTATTCCTGGCTTAGCCAGTCCCCTTACATATTCATGGCTCACATGAGTTCTACACATGTCACAGTTCACCAGCTTTCCTGGATTATTCACTTGGTTTTCTTCCCCCACGAACCGTTTTTTCCTGTTGCCTGTGAACTCTGAAATACGTGTCACGACTGAACAAACGATGAACATAATATCACAAATCCGGAAATGTTTATTAAAGGGCATATCTGATAAACATTAAACATTTGTGGTTCAAAATTATACTTTGGACAAAGAGTGAAGGCAAATTTATCTATATAATTTAAATGCAAAAAAAATCTAGCAGAAATAAAGATTACTATAAATATTTCTTTTTTACTCCTTTTTAGGTTCATCTACTTCATCTCTTTTCTAGTCTCTGACATTTTTTTGGCCAACTTAGTGCTAATATGTCATCAGTCAAGCCAGAAACAAAAAGGAAATCCTATTGTGGGGAAAAAAATTAAAGGTTTTAAAATATTGTTGATTGAGGAACATAGAAAACATCATTTAAAAGCCTTTTAAATTACCATTCCCTCCGTTGCTGCTAAATTTCCCTTTGTCTCATTTCATGCAGCTGGTCTGAATGATGACAGAGTGGTTTGTGATTATGTGGGTGACATTAGGCGCCAGCTGAAATGGACACTAAAGGAAGAATTCAGCATCCTGCATTTATAATTCCTGCTACATTTGGCACTGCACCAACTTTACAAATATGCAACC
>NW_024353908.1:2104090-2151987 GCF_902729225.1 Pteropus medius
TATGGCAACGAAAACCCTGAAAGCCAGGGGGGTCTTGGCTATAAAAAGTGTTTTTACAGCATCATGGTAACTGGGAGCCTAGTGGCAGACTCACAGGCAACCATGCATTGTGGAATATCCTGTCTAGAAGCAAATGCTTCTACAAAATTTATTTACCTATGTTGTCAAATCATTTGCTACAGAATTCTAAGGGCTCTTATTGCTATGACGGTGGTTTTCATTTTCAATTATTGTATGGTTCATTCAAATCACACAGGTACAGTTCCAACAGTTATAAGACGCTTCCTAAAATAGACTTTTAGAAACTGAGCACAGCTGTCAAAATAATGATATCGTCTTCAAGAATCTGTTTCAAAGATAGTTATTCCAAAGAAATTTAAAAGTTATATTCCTATATTAGCACACTAAGTAGTTCGTACCAGTTTAGTAAATCAAATATTCCATACTGCTAGCTTAATAAGATGGGGAGTCATGCATGAAATGACTGCCAGGTTAATGACATAGGGAGTCATGCATGGCATGTATTTGCATATAATAGCACAGAATGTTCTCCTAAATCCTTTAAATTACTCATCAATTCTTAAACAGGCATTTAACTAAATCCTCATCCAGAATCAGAAAGAAAGTTTTTAAAGGAAAAAATATCTACAAATTTGAAGTGATTAGGTTGGAGCTAAACAACCTAAAAGATTATTTTTGGTTGGAAATTATAGCCTTGGGGAAAGAGTTACAGATCTGCATAAAGAAGCCAATACATATCCTGGGCCAGGGTAGGGTACTCACCAGCATTAGGTCTGTTTCCCCGCATTGCCTCTATCATACACACAGTGAACACAGATCAAGTTTCACTATTAGCCTCAGAAATAAAGATGTATATCTAAAGCAGTACAAAATAATGTAGATTAAATCAGGAATTGTTTATTGTGTACAGTGTTTAATGGGCCCAGTTCTGAATAAAATGAACAGGTTTTTAATTGTTTTTTTTTTTCCACTTGACAACATGTACATTCAAGGTATTAAGGAACATCTTTACTCCCAAATCACTTTTTTTTACTGGTTCTGTAACCTTCTATACAAAATGAGCAGACTGCTTGCAATCAGAACAGTTATAAACCCCAGCTGTTACTCAGAGGAAATCAGTGAGCACCCATGTGACACAAAGGTTATTTTCGTTATTTGAGAATGATGGTCTACCAGGAGCTTCATTAATCCTCAAAAATTCTCATTGCAAAATGAGATACATGCAGCTCTAAAACCAAAGCCCATACAATGAAGAAAGAAAAAGAAATGCAAAGATCTAGGTAATTGGTCTTCTTTTCTTGCTGTGTCTAATAACAATGGCAATTAATTGTTGAGTATGAACTCTACACCCAATTCATCAGGTGCACTATTCTGTAGCTCTCACGATAATCATCAGCATAGGATTATTTCCATTTTACAGATAGGAAAATTGAGGCTCACTTGCTCAAGTGGAAAACTGAAGCCAGGATTTAAACTGTCTCAGCTGAAATCTCATTCACTTTCCTCTAACCACACTATCTTTCCAAGACAAATCTATTAAGAGGGAATACAGTATATCTTGAAAGAAGAGGGGAAATAGTCTGAAGGAATTTTTTCTTTAATCCCAACACACACACACACGCACACTTCCATCCCTGACCTATGGATGTTGCCATTTCCCCTTAAGAACAGGATCTCTGGAAGTGGGGTGTCTCCTTTCACACACTCGCCCAGCGTGCACCCCCGGCCTGGCGCACCCGGAATATGGTTCGTGTCTCCACCTCGAGTGTGAACCCAGGACCTCCTGTGTGTAAAGCAGACGTGCTAACCACTACACTATGGAGCCACCCTGAAGGAATTTTTCTAAGAGTGTTCTTTATTTGCTAGGTTTCTTACACTGTTATCACTCATATTCTGTGCCAATATATAAGACAGATGAATCCCAACAGCAGTCACTCCTCATGATATAGTTGCTCTCTTTGGAAATTTGGGTTGTTTTTTACTGATTGATTATAAGTTAAATTGTCAATGGAATGCTTTGTTTGTTTGTTTGTTTGTTTTTGTTAGCCAATATCTTGAAGCAATTCTAAAGTATAGTCCCAGAAATATCAAGCAAAATCCTACTTAGTGACAACAGAGGCAGAAAGTATCTATGTAAATATTTACATATGGTCAGTGGGTTGTCATAATCTTCATGAAGCAATGCTTTCCTCTAAATACAACACTTCCTTAAGTATTCATTATGTTTGATTGAAAAATGAGCTCCTTTCCAGGAAGATGGGTAGCTTTGCTGTCAGACAAAATAGTAGCCATAGCTATAACATGTGTGTCTCAGACTAAAGTGGGTTTGGCAATCAGCCATTGAAACATAAATGATTTACAGTACTTAACATTCACTGAATGGACAGAACTGTGAACATTCTTTAAAGTTGTAAAAGATAGTTGCACAAAAAGTATAAAGAAGCTGGATGTTTTTCTTCTACTTGACTCATAAGTTGCACACAAGGAATACATTTTTAAACAAAGAAAACATAGATATCTAATATGAAGTTAAATTAAGGAGATACAAAAATGAA
This sequence comes from Pteropus medius, assembly GCF_902729225.1. Classification (NCBI taxonomy): domain Eukaryota; kingdom Metazoa; phylum Chordata; class Mammalia; order Chiroptera; family Pteropodidae; genus Pteropus; species Pteropus medius. The sequence goes on from NW_024353908.1 coordinate 2,106,667, forward strand.
TGAAGCATAGTTTTTGCTTTTTCAAAGTTCAAAGTCTACTAGAAAAAATAATCTCACAAACATTTAATTTTCTAGATTCTACAATATAGAGACATTGGAGAGATAAATAGCGACAGTACAGAGAGATAAATTTAGCCCAGGAGAAGGTGGATGGTAGGAAGGTTGTGGAAAATTTCCCAGGTGACATGTAAATGGAAAATGACAGGATACAAAGGACTTAGGCCAGTGTAGGGGAAGGAAATGTAGCATTCAGCCAGGAAAGCATAGGAATTATATGCAGCTCAGGAATACCTGGTGGAGCAGTGGTTGTGTCAAGACCCAGACAGTGTTCACCTCTAGAAAACTCTATAATGGCATAAATGTTGAAACTCAGTGCTTAGATTTTTTTAAATGTAATTACAACAGCATATTTTTTAATACAAAAAAATAAAAATTAGCTGACAAGTTTAACTTTGTACAATGGTGTAAACTATTGAAGTCTGATTGTCTCAAAAAATCTGAATTACCTAATCACTGTAAAAAGAAAGTAAATCTAAACTGAATTAGTTAACAAATTACACATAATCTTTGTTCCTTGTATAGTCTAAAATACTAGTTTATTGTTAGTGTTTTCTTAAGCTGCAAGTACATAAAATTGGATTAGCCATAATCTTTGATTCATGCCCATCTGTAATCGGTCTATACACATTCTGCTTTCTTTCTTTCCCTCATTCATTTATTTTTGATAACATAATAACCACCTGGAAACTCATCATCTCCAAAAAAGCTATGACCTAGATGATCTATATCTAATTTTTAAGTACACTTTACCACTGAACTTTTATCTTAAACCAGGTAACAATCATCCTAATCACTATTCATTATTTTTATGTAAAAAAGTTGATGTAACAAATTTTGGCACTATAACTAATTAACTTGAAATAAGTCATAAATAGGAACATCTAGTAAGTATTTTAATTTATTAGATAATTTATTATGATGTTTCAGTCACTTTAAGTTTGCAGTCAATCAGACATAAACTATCTCAATAGTTTACCCCACTGTACACAATTTTGTCAGCTAATTTCAGTAGCCACTTAATATTTTATCAATGACTTTTCTACTCAGATCACCTAGAGTTTGTTTCTGTTTGTTTGTTTGTTTTTTCCTAGAATTTATTTATATATACCACGTTATAAATCCGCCAAATCAAAAGCAATTGCCAAGCTGAATAAGTTACAAAGAAATGATAATTCTGGCTGGTACAGAAATGTGCAGTGTTTGCAAATAGAGACCTTAGAGTAATTTCCAAAACTATACAGAAAAAAAAAAGAAAGAAAGAAAACCTGAAAAATCTAAAAGAAGGTAGAAAAAAAGGAAAAAACAAACAATGATAGGAAACAATAATCAGAAAACACTGATTAGTAATATGGCAGAAATATGTCCAAATATATTAGTAAGCAAAATAAATGTGACTGGGTTAACCCTAGCTATCAAAAGTCTAAGACTCAAGGAAAAAAGTCTGACTCACAAACAAGATTTTTTATAAATTAACTTTATTCCATTTTCACTTATAAGATTCCAACCAAACACAAAATAACATAGAAAGTCTGGAGATAAAGAAAGGAAAAAATATATATTATGAAAAAATTATAATTAAAAGCTCAGAATTCTTACTTGCTTTCTAAAAGCAATTACTAAATTTGCATTCCATTCCTTCTCACCTCTGTCCCATGTTTTTATACACTGCATCAAATTATTATACCCATAATTTATATCAAATAATGAGGATTCTTGTAATAGGAAAATTTTCATTCCTAAACTTGCCTAAGTTAAAGTGTTAATCCCTATCTACAGAAAAACTACCATATTAAAAAAGTGAAATCCTTAAAAAGTAGAACTAAGCTGAGCTCAAAATCATTTTATCTTAGACTTTCCATTTTGGAGTTCAGGCAAAAGAGAGTTGATATTATATTAATAGAACTTAGAAAAAAGAACATGGACTCTGAAACCAGACAGATCTGGGTTTGAATCCAAACTCTGCCACTGACGGGTATGTGACATTGAATAAAGTCTTTGATTTTGCTGAGCCTGGTTTTTTCTATACAAAATTAAAATGAACATCTCTACTTTCAGGGTTTTTATTAAGATTTAATGAGATAATTAATCAAAGCAGTTGTTCTCAACCTAATTGGAATCACCTGGGGAGATTTAGAAAGTATTGGTGCCTGGGTCCCTCCCCCAGAGATTCTGTTGTAATTGGTCTGGAATAGAACCTAGGCATTTGGTTTTTTAAAAGCTATTTGTGTGATTCTAACGTGACGTTAAGGTTGAGAAACACTGATCTGAACATATAGTCTAATTCATTGCATGGTATATAGAAGCCTTGTCAATGTTGTAACTAGGATAGTGATGTGATGATAATGATGATAACGATGATGATAATGATGATGATGATAAAGTTTATAAATTTCAGCTACAAAATTCAGGCAGTGAAATTGGCCCAGTGCGATTATTTCTCCAGAGAACTCAAGAGAAAAAGAAACCACTTAGCATGGATGTTATCAGAAATTTTTAAATAATACATACATATTATTTCATAGCTCTTAACTTCTAATCCTCTATACAGCCTGTGAGATAAATATCACAGTGATATGAGAATGAAAACTACTCATAAAGTCTAATTGCTTTGCCAAAGGTAACAGGTTATGGAGTAGCTAAACTAGAATGCAAATTTTAATCTCTATTTTTCAAGTTCCATACTATTCATATTATGCTACTAATTGTCTACAGAGTGCAAAAGTAGAGTTCTGCTTCTTCGTAGACAGAGTTTACAGAAAATTGTCTAAGCTAGAAAAGTACTCCTAAAACCACACAATGTTTGAAGGAAAGGATACAAATACAGTCACTAATGATCTCATTAGCTTACAAGTGATACAGTGGCTGGAATTTAATTGGTGCTCAATAACTGTTTGGTGAATGAATATTAAAATGGTTTAAAACAAATCACTTTAAACAATTTTTAAAAAGTTAAAACCAAATGGTGTAAATATCAGAGAATAAAAACTCTAGATTAATTATTTTCAATTAAAACTAATGACCATAGGTTTTATTCTAAGTGTATCAATCAAAGAAAATATTTGGGGCAGAAATTATTATTGCTTGTTCATTGGCCAAAACAAGTTACATGGTCATGTCTAATTTCACAAAAGTAGGAAAGGGCAATCGTCTCCTGTGCAAGACGCAGGAGAACTGGAAATATTGGGAAAGAGCACTAATGACCAGTCTTATGGCTTGGATCAGGTACATTACATACATTATCAGAAATTTGCTGAGAAAGAATATTTGATTGTGGAGTGCAAAATCAATGGCAAGGATAGAGCTGGAGATAAGGAAGCCAGTCGTCTAGATGTGGCAATAAAAATCCGAACTCGGGAAAAGAAAGGAAGCACAACTGTGAGAAGCCCTGTGAAGGAATAAATGAGAAAAATCTAATTGATAGGCATAAGATGTGAAGGAAAGAAAAATCTTGAAGATAATTAAGCGATTTCAAGATTATATAAATGATGTTGCTCTTAAAAGAAAAGAAAATATCAAGGAGTAAGCAATTGGGGGAAAGATGAGTTCAGTTTTATATATGAGTACTTTTAGGTAGAAAGACAGGGAGGAAGCAAGATGAGGAAGCTGGAAAAGTCGAGGAAACTGGAAAAGTCGAGGTAGTCCCATGAGAAGCTTCCGCTGACCTATGGAAAGTCTGAATAATGGATACCCCTCAGAGCTGTACTGAGTTAGAAGGAGATGGCTGGGCCTTTAAATCTGTAAAAGGTGTGACCAAGGATAAGGCGGCTCCCTCGGCTGAGACAATCCCTGAAGACTGCTAACCGCTAACAGCATACTCTCAGCGGCTAGAATGAGGAGTCCTTTCCTGAAGGGGCATCTGAGCATTACGTCACAGCATCCGGGCAATTGCAGATGCCTAGCTATGCAATTTAACATATATGAAGATGGGAGACAAAGGTTGAGAAAAATGTTTAGAATACCTAAAGAAAATGTAACTATTTTGTGAGTTAAACCATTCTCTTAGGATTAGTTAAACTTTCCCTCTGAGCTGACCCTATATATAATTCACAAGCATGATATTCTTAGGGGAAAAATCATGGACCATAGCCTCCACATCTAGCAGCTTGAGAAGTGTAGGGGGATTCAAGGTATCAAATCTTTTTTTTTATCTTAATAGCTCACTCAGGTTTGACCTCTGATATTATAATCAAGCACCTGTATAATCTGAAGAATAACCAAGCAAGTCTTATTAAAATTTGAGGAAGATGTTTCCCTTTTTTGGGTGGTTTAATATTAAAGTTTAATATTAATTGGGAATTCAGGCAAGGAAGCATCGTTAAAAGTGATGACGAATCTTGTCACAATTGCTCAAATATTATGTGTGCCCACCATTCCCAAAATGTGGAGACCAAAAACCCAGAGGCAGAATATGTTTAAAGATTAAAGGAGATGGAAGGATTTGTTAGGTTAATTGCCAAGGTAAGGGACATACATCTAAACAAAAAGAGAAAAAAAAAATGCTATTCTAGAAACTACCAAACCAGTTTGTGCTATTTATTCTCATTTCTGTACATGTTTGTTTATATGTGTATCAAAATAGAAATAAAGATGAATATCTACTGATATAGAGGATTATCCATTTAATATATTCATTTAATATATTAAATGAACAAGAGCAAGTTGAAAGAAAATGTGTATTTTATGCTACTGTTCTGATAATAAAATGACCAACCAACCAAACTACACTTTTTTTTTTTGCATTTATGTGCTTGTATTCATTTGTGTGAACACGTAGAAAAGCAAAATTAGTAACCTTATGAGAACAGGAGTGAAAAGAATCTGTGATAATTAGCATTTTATCACATATTATGTTTCATCAGTTATAATAAGGAAGTATTAATTTTGTAAGTTGAAAATCATATTTAAAAATTATACAACTGAAAAAATAAATATAACACATGAATTTTATCCTTAAAGTCTGAATTTTAGAGCTACTTTTTAAAAGCAAACCTGGGAGCCATTTAGAAAACCCAAAACACCTCTCAGGAGCTTGATGTGCAAAAACAAGCACATATGGTACAGGGCTTTTTTGTCTACAGTAAGCAATGCAACCTTGACCTAATAGCAATCTGAGTTAATCAGCCTGTCCTATCCATACAGGGCCATTCAGAGTAGATGGAATTTTTACCAAAAATGGTACAATCACCAGAGTTAAATAACTAAAGAATAATTTCATGAATTGCCAGAGTGGGTTTGAATAGAAGGATTTTGTTTTGATTTTTGCCTCATAAAATACTTTGGTTCAGTATATGTTGCTCTATAGGAGATACTTAAAGATTTTTAAAAGAAAGTATATTAGATAAATATGAAGAAGGAGCTTTCCCAGATGGAGAATTCTAACTGATGAAGATAATTGCTAGTGGAATAATAAAAAGTACAGTTTGTAATGTACTGATTTAAAAGTCGCTAGAGGTTCACTCCTAAAATTTCTTTAAAGCGTTTACAAGTAGGTTCCATTTTGTAAGTGGAAAAACTGAACATCAGAAAGATGTCTGGATTATAAATTATAGCAAAATATTTAAATATATTAAAATCAAGTGAACCACATACATAAAGATTACACTAAATTTCTTTCAGTACTCAGAAAAGTTAAACTTCAAAATAACATTGAAAATGTCCCCAAATGTCAGTTTTCATAGTTCCCAGCTTAATTCGATGTGAAAGTTTTCTTTCAAAAATGAATTGTGCATAATCATGTTCCACAGAGATTTCTATATCAAATATAGTTCCTAAATTCAGTGCTATCTTGTTTATCTGGCTCCTCCCTAGCCAGATCTCCAGTTTGGATGGATTTAGTGTACAAGTAAACTTATTTTCTTAAAAATGAGGCCAATATATAAGAAGAAAATTCTATTAGGGAAAAGCACCTATAATCTTAGCTGAATGATCTAAAAAAATTACATCCACTTTTCATGAAATGAAAACCACAGGACTTCATAAATTCTTCCTTTGTAGAGGACAACTTGGTATATCTGAAAGCATGATCCATCTGTACAATATATAAAAACAACTCAAAATAAGCTGGGCAAGCCAGCCAGGGTGAGGAGAGATCCCACTGTGCAAACCTGAATCCTGTGCAGACAATTCCAAAATTATTTATTGTACCTTGGTGTTATAAGAAATAAAGGCGACTAATTGTGCATAATCATTTTTCAAATGGCTTCCACATCAGAAATATCCATTAAATTCAGCACTGCGTGAATTTTCTGGCTCCCAATCTATCCAAGTCTCTAGTTTATTTTGTTTTATTTTCCGTGTAACCCCTTGAGTCCTGCAGTGTGCCAAGTACTTCACTAGGCACTCCCTCATACATTATATAATTCAATCTCTGACACAGACTGCCCACATGGATTTCCCTATTACTACTTTATAGAATAACCTGAGGGCAAAAAATATTAAGCAACTTGTTCAAGGTCATACAACTAATTAGTGAATAGGCTAGGTTTGGACCCTCAGTGAGTTTGAATTCAAAGTGTGTTTCCACTGTATCATGAATAGGCTAGGTTTGGACCCTCAGTGAGTTTGAATTCAAAATGTATTTCCACTGTATCATTCTGTCTCTGGGAGTTTCTGTTCAGTTTCATCTCCTTTTATATATTTTTTAAAAATAAAAATGATTAGGCCAAACTCTTACTTTTCCTATATTCTTATTCAGAAGATAGATAGGTGAATGAACGAGCCTGGTATGAACAGTTAGTGAAACCAGTGCTGATTCAATGAAGATACTGCTGAGGTATTTTACAAAATTCACTGTATTTCATAACATTTTAAAAAATTCTACAAATAGGCATGTGTGCATAATTTTGAATAATTATATAATCGGAATCCTCGTTTTCATCCAGATACCTATCTTCACCAGCAAACTCCTCCATGTTCACTCTCCAACCTTTGAAAGCATATGTTGTTGTCTTTTTGAAGTAAATTATTTCCTTTGATACTCCTCTCTCCCTCTTTTTCTTGTCATCTTCTCTTCAGGGAGCAATGTTCCATGTTAACAACCTGGTAAATATCCTTCTATATTTGTTCCATATTCACATAGTTTTATAAAATATATACATACATGAATATTCATACTGACTATTACATATAGTATCTAAAAATATAGAAAGACATACAAATACTCTTTTACAAATATTGGATCATATCATTTCTACTTTTCTTCCACTCTGCTTTTCTCACTTAACAATACATAGGGCAAACCTCTCCAAGTCAACTATTATACTCTCCAGTTCATTATGTTTATCGATTTTTATGATATTTACAAATGCAGTAATAAATATCTATCATCTATCTATCTATCTATCTATCTATCTATCTATCTATACTATTTGATGGTGTTTTTATTTCTATGAATAACATTTCAGGACTCAAATTTATAAGATACCATCTGCACAATATTAATTTTAAGAGATATTGTCAGATTATTTTCCAAGAAGTTTGTAACCCTGCTCATTAACAGCTGCAGTATATGAGGGCACCCTTTCCTCTGCATTCCGGCATTAATGGTTCTTTTTAAGTTTTGCCAGGTTGGTGGGAATAAAGTGATATATCACTATTACTTTAATTTCTATGTCGTTTCCTACCAGTGTATTTTTATACCTTTTCACAAGTTTTTTGGCCACTAAAGTCTTTGTTTATTTTCTATAGAATTGTTTATTTTCTTGCCCTATAAGGTTTTTTTGTATATTCTAGATAATAACCTTTTTTTTCAATAAGAACATATATTTTGCTTTTTTCTTTTATACAAAAGCCTATCATTTATATACTAATTATTTTTGAGAAGGATGGTAGAAATTTTAAATTTAAGTTAGTCAAATAAGTCTATCTTTCCTTTTTAAAATTTCTGTGTTCTGCCTTGGTTAAAAAGTTTTCCTTGCTCCTATGTTGTCATAGGAGGTTATATTTTACATATATATATATGCGTGTGTGTATATATATATATATTTAGTGCTATATGCATCTTTTTTATTAAAAATTATTGAGGTCATATTAATAAAATCAAGTAAGTTTCAAGTGTATAATTCATTATATGTCAATTCAAGCTACATTTATATTTTAAATTTAATCTAGAATTTTAAAAAATAGTATAGAATAAAATGCAAATTTTATTTTTTTCTAGATGGATAGTGAGTTGCTGGCATTGTTTATTAAATAAATCTTTCTTTCCTGTTGAATTGAAATTTTAACTTTTGTTATACACTAAATTTATAAACACACTTATCTTCTTTCTGGAATCTTGTAATTTAGAATCCCATATTATCCAAAAGCACAAGTGGCACCAACTTTTTTGTAGACTTTCTCACTTAACAAACATAAATTAAGTGTAACATGGAATAAGAACTATGAAAAATGGAACAGTGTGGTAACTCCTATTCCGTATGGATTTATCAACTACTACGGGATAATAGTATTATATGATATGCACACATAAAGTGTTAATCAACAATACCAGATGTGATCTGTGATGTGAGGATAAAAATGTGAAGGAAGCAGTTGGTGATATATGGTTTCATATCAGGAATAAACACAATGTAGAGTATAATATACAGAGTAAATTTGGGAAGAAGGGGGACTAACATAGCTCTTGATACGAAATTAGAGGACTAATACTAGAATTTAAAAGCTTTAGATGTTTTAGCACCCAAATACATTTCTCTCATTTTGTTGATATTTAAAAAATCAGAAAAGATTTTTATGATGATAACATCAATTACCAATGAGGAATGCACGCTTTAAAAATAATACTCAACAAGGATGCCTTAATTATTTACATTTTGATTCTAAATATATTTGTTCACACTTTTTTGAATTATGATATTGCCTTAAAAATTCTATTTTATAACATAAAAAAATCAACCTAAGCAAGTATAGGCATCCTTCTGAATGGTGAGATGCAGCTAGTTTCCACACATTTATTTATGCAAAAATTCTGTTAGGTATGGACATAGGAGAGAACAGAACTCAATTCTGGTTTTTGTTTTTCTTTTTATTTGTGGTGTGTGAAGACGGCTGCCTATTGGTAGTAGAGGTATTTCATTATCACACCATTAGTAGATCTCATCAGAACAAGGTTTCATTACTGCAAACACTAGATAAGGCCCTGGCAGAAGGCTTTCAATACCATCAGAATAAGATGTGCTAAGAACCCAAATTAGGTACAGCAGTCTCTGGGCAAAAATTCAAGGGTTTATACTAGGTCTGAAGAGCCTTGATCAAGATATTTCCCTAGGGTGACAAACCTATAATTGTACTTATCAGCTTTAGGCTGCCTTGATTAATGCAACCTTCTGTGATTTATCACCCACACTATTTTTAACAGGTGCTCTTCTCTTTGTAATAGACTAGAGATTTTCAAGAATGACAACACAGGCTTCTTTCAATTATTTGTTTGGTGAAATTTCCTAAGAACATTACAAGTAAAACTATCCAGTCATTTTGTAGAGACCTGGGATTAGTACATGTCAGACTGAGATGTTTTCCACCTAACTTTCTTAATACTTTAAAAGGAAGTTTCTGCCTTTTTCTCACGTTACTCCTCTACCACCAAACACCTATGCTGACATTCAAAGCATACTGCTTTGAATCCTAGATTTTCTGTCCTTGGGGAATTTCTCAGATGCAGAAAAATTACCTTGTAAGTAGGAATCAAAATGTAGAATACTAAAGAGGCTTGACAGAATAATCACACATATGCACATACGCACATACACACAATGTTGGTCATCCTCTATGAAAAGTTATAAGCGATAGAAGAATATATTATCCATCTAAGCTATATGTGCAGATCGTATACACTCACGCACACCAATTTTACTATTTGAACATTGTTTACATTATGGCCCCAGCTGAATTAACAAGTTTTATTTCACTACTTTTACCCCACAGTAAAGCTATTTTTCCGTTTCCATACTTTAAGGTTTTATCAGACATATTTCTATAGGGCAGCGGTACACCATGTTGAGTGGTAGGTGTCCCAGGTTGTAAACATGTTCTATCACTTATTAGCTGAATGATCTTTGGCAGATTTTTTAAACTCTGCGTCTAAATTATCTAATCTTTGAAATAGAGTTGATGATATTTACTTCACAAAGTTATTCTGAATTTTAAATAAAAAAATATGTAGAGAGCCTCTGTTGTTTTAATTTAAAATCAAAACTAGAGGAGTTTGTAGTATGGATGAAAAAAGTGAAAGAATTAAGTAAAAATTGGCAGTTACAAAATAGTCATAGAGATGTATAGTAAAGCATAGGAAATGTAGTCAATAATTTTGTAATAACTATGTATAGTGCCAGGTAGATACTAGACTACTTGTAGGGATCATTTCATAAATTATATAAATGCCTAACTACTATGCTGTACATGAAACTAATATAAAATAATATTCAATTTCAGCTGTAATTGAATAAAATAAAGAAAAAACGAGAGCACCATTTAACTTATATTATAGAAGGACTAATAATTGTCTTAAATCATAAGGACATCTATTTGCCTAAAATCAATTAAAAAGCAGCTTATTCTGGTTCATACATAGTCTTTAAAGCAATTCAGATAAATGATACTTATCAGCGCTATTATTATACTGTTAGTCTATAAACTGGGAAGCAATAAAACCTCTGTTTTTAAAGAATTGATGTGTTGGATCTAGACTACCTGTCATTAGATATAGTTTCTCACCAGGGTAGAGGTAAGTTTAGAATAGTTTGGTACTATATTACTCAGAGATCTTTATATTTTAACTTGTGTTTTTAGAAAGGGAGGGAAGGAGGAAGAGGGAGAGAGAGAGAGAGAGAGAGAGAAATATATGAATGTATGATAGGTAATAAGCAACCTGAAGCAAATCTGAGACTTCTAGAATGTCCTATGAACTAAGCAAAGATGAAATTATTTTCTACTTGTAATAGAAGAATGTGAACATTTACAAGCTCAAGTTGTTCACATATTCCAGAGATTGTATGCAGTCTACCATTTACTTTCACAGACTAATCATCCCCAAACCTGCAGCACAACAGAATCTTTTCCAGAGCTTCTTAAAAATACAGTTTCCCGAATGCTACTCAGACTTACAGGATCACTATATCCAAAGGATGTGGTCCTGAAATATATATTTTGAAAAAGTTCCCATAATAGTTCTTATATGCACCAATATTTGGGAATCGAGAACCAATGAAGTTGTTTTTCAATAAACTTTTTAATTTTGGAATAACTTTAGATTTACAAAAAATAAAAATAAAAAATATTACAGAGTTTTCAGATTTTCTTTTTTAGTTTCTACTAATGTTAACATTTTATGTAATAACAATTGTGCATTTGTCAAAACCAAGAAATTAATATTGGTAAATTACTATTAACTAATCTCTATACTTTGTTCAGACTTCACCACTTTTTTTCACTAATACCTTCAAGAAATTAATAGAATTCCATATAGAATACCCTAATGATTCTAGTTATTATGTCTCTTTAGTGTCCTCTGGTGTACGGCAATTTCTCAATTTTTGTTTTGTTTTTTTATGACTTTTGAGAATTGTGAAGCGTAATAATCAAACATTTTGCAGAACATACTCAGTACAGAATTCTGTGATGTCTTCCTCATGTTTAGAGTGGGGTTATGAATTTTGGAGAATACCATATAAGTGAAGTGTCTTTCTCATCACACCATATCCAGGGGATATGATATCAACATAACTTCTCACTGGTGATGTTAACCCTGATCAGTTGGTTAAGGCAACGTCTACTAGATTATGCCACAGTAAAGTTATTTTTTCATTTCCATACTCTGTTCTATAGAAATGAAACATTAAATCAAGTCAAGGCCTGGGTGTTTATGTTGGGGGTGGGTTGCAGGTGGGGGCTGTGGATTAAACTCTACCTCCCGAATGGAGGAGTACCAGTAAAGGTTTTTGATCAAAGCATTGCTTCAAGAAAATTGAATTGTTAAGATACACTAGAAAAGAAATGACTATTGGCTAAAAGATTAGTTACAAAATTCAAAGCCTGAGAGATGAGAACCTGAACAAAAGAAGAGACAATGACGAAGCATATGTCTAAAAAATATAGCGGAAGTGAAAAAAAACCTATTGATTTGAATCGAAGGAAAAGCAAGAAAGGAAACCTTGAGCTATATCAAGGTTTTGATCTTGAATAACTGGAAGAAGGGTGATATGACAACAAATAGAGAAGGTGGACACTTTTGGTTGAGACACTCAGACTTTGAGGTTCCTGACGGCATCAACTTGGACAATTTGAATAAGCCATTGGAAATGGAATCACAAAATAACTTATTTGCTACTTACCTTCTAGGGCCCATTCCATAACATAAGGCAGTTTTTTCCTGCTTTCCAAACATACTTCCAAGAAAAGTGTTCATTCCTAGAGGCAAGGCTCAAGTAAGGGGTAGCAATGAGGATCAGAGGGAAATTCCCCAAAGAATAGATTTGGATATTTCCATGTATCCTATAAATGATGCATGGAATTTGCTCAATTAATACCACCTTACAGTAAAAATAAAGAATCCATCTTTACTTTGAAAATTTGGGGCCTGTAATTAGTGAATACACATCTTATGAATAGAACATCTAGTGTTTTTCATTGCCGATGTAAAGAGATAATCTTAAAATATTTGAGATCTATTTCTCAGCTTGAGAACAATGATAGACAAGGAAACTCTCATTAGTATTTCCATTTTGCATTTCAAATGAAAGGGGTGTATGTTAAAAACTGAGCCTGCTCAAGCTTTAAAGCATTCCTTAATTACATGTTTGGTAATGCCTGAAAGGCAGAGGAGTCCCTGAAAATAATAAATAAAGAAAAAGTGTCAACTAAATATCTATGCCTTTAGAGGGTGGATAGGAAGAATGTGAAGAATATTAATATCTCAGTGTGGAAGGAGATTGCAAAGGTAATTTATTCTTTTTCATCCTTTCACCTTGATGAAGATAAGAGGGAGGCAAGGGCAAGGGAGAGGAGGAAGACTCTGAAAATGGTCTCATAGCAATGGGGTTCTGTCCTCTTTTAAATGGCCATCTTACTAGGAGATTTATTTTTTAGCCTACCGTTCCAGGTAGGCTGCTCCAGTGTCTACTAACTGATCTCCAGAATTCATTTATCTCCCATCACTTAAATAGCTCAGAGTTTACAATTCATTTCTTTTGTGCTATTAATGATAAACCATTTGTAAAGACCAGTTTAATTTCTAAAATATATAGTGCAAAATATAAGATGGAGCTATCAAGTATATAGACTTTGAGAAATGTTTTCTTTCTTATCATTCTTTTTGTTTGACACAAACCATTTTGCTTCTTCCTCCCTTTTCCTCATTTATCATCTTACTTCTCATTTACAGTATTACTTTCTATTTGTGTTCATAGCAACATGACATCAATTTCCAAGCCTTTAACTCTATGTTTTTTGTGCATTTAGAAATTAGATGTGTGATTAGCTTTTTCTTAGAATATTGTATTAGGATGCCACTTGCTATTACAAAACTTTTCACATAAATTGCCTAGATTAAAAACAAATGAGAAACCCTTCTTGAGAAAATTGACTTTATCATATTATATTCTATAAGCATCCTGCAGCCACTGGCCACCCACGTTCTCTTACTTTACCAACCTATCAATTTCCCATTCACTACTGTTCACTCCCTTTCATTCTGCTCAATATCTCCTTCCTATTCAGCCACCACTCAACACATCTCTTTCCTAGCAACCTCCTCCATAGTCATCCTCCAATACATGGAACTTCACATTTTGTGTTTTCCTCATGTCTCTCACTTTCATTTTTACTTGTTATTACCTTATACTACCTCTCCCTGACATTCTCTAGGGTGATTATTAAAACATGACTCTGTCCTTACTCAGCTGTATAATGTAACCTGCCAACCACTTCTCCTAAAAAAATTCAATAATGATTAAAAAGGAATAAAATGATTGAAAAAGAGATTGCCTGAAAGCTATATAGTACTTTCAGTCTAGACTTATGATTATTAATCCTTATGTAGTCATGAAGCCCTTTGAGAATCGGCTGAAAACTAGGAATATTGCTTCAAAAAAATGCACAGAATTGCATACGTATGTAAATCTGGGTACATTGATTCTCTGACACAGAGTGCTAAATATATCTTAGATTAAGAAAGTCAGTTAGAAACAATTTTTTCTAAACAGCATCATCTATGTGATTGTAGAACTTGATCTTACTGTTAATGTTAAGCCCACGAGGCACAATGGGAACATCTTAAAAACACCAAAGAAACTTATGATTGTAGTAAATGAAGAGATATTTCTGAGAAATGTGTCCACTGATTCTTACCTCCTTTAGCCTCAGATAATCCTCTTTGTTTTGCTACCAGGAAACCTGTGCCAGGCACATTCCCACTAGCTAATCCTGCTGCCTGCCTTTGTGTTCCTTCAGAGATGTTGACACTTCACTTCCTTTTGGTCTTTTCCTCAACCACCACTTTCTTAGTGATGCCACCTCAGTTTTAAATTGCAAGGATATCCGCCCCAGCACGACTCCTCTTTTCTTTCTTGCTTTACTTTCCCTTACAGCATTTTCCAAATCTAGAATACTCACAGTTTATTTGTTTATTGTTTTCACTGAATGAGAGAGTGTCCTGTTTTTTTTCATTGATCTAACTTCAGTCCCTAGAATAGTGTTTGGCACATATGAGATGCCTAAATGTGTTGAACGAGTAAATGAACAAAGAAATAAACAGATCTTTTCACGGCCTACCAAAAAGCTTAAGATAAAATTTTCAGTTGATTGAAAATTATATTCTGTACAATACAATGTGTACAGAAAGTTGAGGTATTCATTTTCTATATTCAACTTACTTCTGGCTTTATCTTATTTTTTTTCACCCTTTTTGCCCTATCATTTCCTCAGTTGTATATTTTGTATTTTTGTGTGTTGTATATAATTTTATAAACCCTGCAAATCTATTTTAAAGGCGACATGGAATTAATGCAATAATTTTTCTTTCTTAACTGCCTCTCTCTTCACTCTTTTCCTATTTGCATATTTAAAAATATTTCTCTCACTATTATCTATTTCTCCCACTATTTTTTTACCATGTTACCTTATATAAGGAAACATATGTCCAAACATGGAATTGAATGTATATGTAAATAGAGATCTATATAGATGGCGATCACTGAGTGTGTGTAATTTTACACATATATGGGTTACGAAGGATAAATCTGTGAATGTTTATCTTTCCATAAAGTTTCTCCAGACATGGAGAAAATTTTGTAAATCTGTAGTAATAACTACGCTATAAATAGAATGAGGGGAAGCCATTTTAGGAAGAGCTTTGTTATGGTGGTGGGCTCTCCACCTCTGTGGAATCAGGAAACTAGGGACACTCCCTTAGACATTGAGTCCGGTTTCTGGTTGTAGCCCAGCCACTTCCCAACAAAACAGCTCACTCATTCTAATTTTAAGAAATGCTAGAAACATGGTGAAGTAAGAGATGTCTCCAGATACCTCTCCTTGAAACATAATAAGCTGAACATCTAAAATTCAATGGAAACACCCAAACTGCACACCAGCATGTCTGAGCGTGGGATCTGCACATAAGAGCTACCATAGGTCAGAACCCCAGATGTCCAGAGGTGGACTGGGGGAAATAAAGAAGCTGCCTCTCGCAGCCACCGGAGCTCCCTGTAGGAAGAGGGGGAGGGGAGAAGATGAGGCAAGTTCCCTGAACAGCTCTGCCTCGGAGAGCTGTGAGCACCATGCAGCAGGTAGCAGTGCCCAGGCAGTAGGACAGAAAGCAGAGAAGCGGTGACAGCAGAGAAACAACAGTTGATTTTTATCACACGCAGTTGCAAAACCAAGGCTGAGCCACAGACTGCAGGCCCCAACCCAGAGAGTCCATCTCCCCATATCCTCCGAGACCGAAAACTGTGGAGCCCCAGGGAAATCTGAGCAAACACTACTAAAACTGTTACAAACACTTACAGAGAATGAGACTGAGGGTAGCAAGTGTTATTAAACATCTATAAGAAAAAAAAAGGCATTATTAAGACTTTATATAAAGCAGGGATCCAAGAGGCTTAGACTCCACCTACTGGAAACCAAAAGAAAAGTGCCTTCTTTGCAACAAACTACAGTCAGATTTTTGTATAATATATCTTTTTTCTGGAAGAAAGCAGAATACACTTCCATTAATGCCCAGGTGGAGAAATAGTCCAATAAACACCATGAACAACCAAAGCAACAAGGCATTTCAAAAAGAAACAGAAAAATCTCCAGAAAATAGGCATATAGACATAGAAATATGCGACTTAAATGACAAAGAATTCAGGATGCTACTTCTAAAAAACTCAATGAGATCCAAAACAATTCATATTATTAATTTCAAGAATTGAGAAAAAAAAACAAAAAACAAATAGATGAGCAGAATGAGTTCTTTAGAAAGGAGATTGAAACCCTCACAAAGAACTCAATAGAACTTTGGGATATGGAGAACACACTGCAAGAGCTAAAAATGAAATATCAACCTTGAGAAATAGAGTGACCAAATGGAGGAAATGAACAGTGATTTCAAAGACAGATATCTAGAAATAAATTAGAAGGAAGAAGAGAGAAACCGAAGAATGAAAAATAATGAAAGAGAAATACAAGAACTCGCTGATACCATTAAGAAAAGAAACATAACAATAATAGGCATTCTCAAAGAAGAAGAAAAGGAGCAGGTATTAGAAAGCACTTTAGACAAATAGTTGACAAAAATTTCCCAAATCTAAGGAATGAGCTGGAGCTTGGAATTCAAGAAGTCAACAGAACATCCAATTATCTTAACCCAAAAAGGCCTTCGCCAAGACACATAGTATTAAAATTATCAAAAATCAATGACAAAGGCAAAATTCTCAGGACAGCCAAGAAGAAGAAAACAGTAACTTATAAAGGTAAACCTGTTAGATTATCGTCAGACTTCTCAGTACAAACCTTACAAGCCAGAAAGGAGTGGAATCAAATATTCAAACTATTAAATGAAAGGAACCCCCAGTCGAGAATAATATATCCAGCAAAGCTCTTCTTTAGATATGAAAGAGAGAAAAAAATCTTCTCAGATATATAAAAATTGAGGAAATTCTCTACTATGAGTCTTGCATTACAGGAAATACTGAAAGGGGTCAGCAAACCTAAAGCAAAATGAAAAAAAAAAAAAAAAAACCATAATTAGGAGTAAAGTGATTAGTAGTCAAATAGAAGCAGAGGAATGCAACCCTTACTAAGAATAGGGCATTATAAGCTTAAACAATAAGAAGATATTTGCTATAGCAAGATAGTAATGAATGTTCAGCATACATAGGGACAAAATGAGACATTAGCTGAAAAGGGGAGGATTCAAAGATTCAAATTTGCAAAGGGGAATGGAGATAAGGCATGCAAAAGAAAATAGACTACTGTATATATATAACTCTCATTTACATATTCATAATGGTAACCACATGCCAAAGATTCAGAACCAAACTATATGAAATAAAACAAGAAGGACCATAGGAAAAACTCACAAAGAACAAATAAAATAAAGAAAACAGAAATACAAGGACAAGGAAGTAATGGGACAACCGAGCAACCAGAAAGCAAAAAGTAAAATGGCTATAAGAATTCCTCATATTTCAATAATCACCCTAAATGTAAATGGACTGAACTCACCAATAAAAAGGCACAGAGGTGTAGAATGGATCAAAAAAACAAAATTCAACCATATGCTGCCTTCAGGAGACACATCTCACTTCCAAAGACAAGTATAGACTCAAAGTAAAAGTGTGGAAAATGATATTTCAAGTAAATGGCATTTGGAGAAAAGTGGGCATAACAGTGCTAATATCAGACAAAATAGACTTCAAAATAAAAAAATTAAAGAAAGATACTGATGGACACTTCATAATGATAAAGGGAAACATGCACCAAGAAGACATAACACTTATTAATATCTATGCTCCCAAACAAGGAGCCCCAAAATATAAAAAGCAATTACTAACAGACCTGAAGGGAGAAATAGACCAAAACACTATCGTAATAGGGGACCTAAATACCCCACTGTTTGATATGGACAGCTCATTTAAACAGAAAATCAATAAGGAAATAACATCCTTAAATGACACATTAAACCAATTAGACATAATTGACATTTACAGAGCCTTGCATCCCAAAACAGCTGCTTATACATTCTTCTATAGTGCACATGAAACATTCTCAAGAGTCAACCACATATTGGGATACAGAGATAGCCTCAACAAATATAAGAGGTTTGAAATTATACCAACCATATTCTTTGATCATAATGCTTTGAAACTGGAGATCAACTGTAAAAAGAAAGCAGGAAAAAAAAACACAAAAAGATGGAGATTAAACAAAATACTACTGAAGAATAACTGGGTCAGAGAAGAAATAAAAACCGAGATCAAGAGATACATAGACATGAATGATAACGATAGTACAATATATCAAAACTTTTGGGACATGGCAAAAGCAGTCATAAAAGGAAAGTTTAAATCATTACAGGACTATCTCAAAAAACAAGAATGAGCCCAAATAAATAACCTAATGCTTCATCTTAAAACACTAGAAAAGGAAGAATAAATGAAGCCTAAAATGAGCAAAAGGAAAGAAATAATCAAAATTAGAGCAGAAATAAATGAAATTAAAAACATCATCAACAACAACAACAACAAAACAATAGAAAAAATAAATGCAATGAAGAGCTGATTCTTTGAAAAGGTTAATAAAATTGACAAACCTCTGGCTACACTCACCAAAGGAAAAGGAGAAAAGACACAAATAATCAAAATCAGAGATGAAAGAGGGGAAGTTACAAAAGACACCACAGGAATGCAAAGAATCATACAAGAATACTATGAAGAAGTATACACGACCGAATTTAATAACCTAGAAGAAATGGACCAGTACTTAGAAAAATACAATCTTCCTAGACTGAATCAAGAAGATTTGGAAAATCTAGACCAATCAGCATTATGGAAATTGAAACAATCATCAAAAACCTACCAGAAAATAAAAGCCCAGGACCAGATGGCTTCACCAGACATTCAAAGATTTAATACATATTCTCCTCCATCTCTTCCAAAAAATCAAAGAAGAGGCAATATTTCCCAACTCATTTTATGAGGCCAACATTACCCTGATACAAAAAACGGTAAACATAACACAAATAAAGAAAACTACAGAGCGATATCTCTCATGAACACAGATGCAAAAATCCTAAATAAAATACTAGTGAACCGAATACAGCAACATATTAAAAAGATACACCACGTTCAAGTGGGCTTCAACCCAGAGGCACAGGGATGGTTCAACATATGCAAATTGATTAATGTGATACACCACATAAACAAATTAAAAAATAAGAATCATATGATCATATCAATAGATGCAGAAAAAGTCTTTGACAAAATACAGCATTTATTTATGATCACAACACTTTACAAAATTGGTATAGAAGGAAAGAACCTTAATATAACCTAAAGGCCATATATGACAAACCCTCAGCCTACATTATACTTAATGGTGAAAATCTATAAACCTTCCCTCTAAGATCAGAAATAAGGCAAGGCTGTCCACTATCAACACTGTTATTCAATATAACATTGGAGATCCTAGTGCCATAAGGCAAGAGAAAGATACAAAAGGTATCCAAATAGAAAACAAAGAAGTCAATTCGTCGCTATTTGCAGATGACATGACTCTCTATACATAAAATCCTGAAGACTCCACAAGAACACTACTAGAAACAATAAGCAATACAGTAAACTTTCTGGATACAAAATCAACGTTCAAAAATCCATAGCATTCCTATTCTCTAATAATGAAGTATCGGAAAAAATAATTCCTTTTGCAATTGCAACAAAAAGAATAAAATACCTAGTAATAAATTTAACGAAACATATGAAGGACCTATATAATGAAAACTACAAGACTCTATTAAAAAAAAATCAAAGGAGATAACACAAAATGGAAAGATATTCCATGTTCTTGGACTGGCAGAATCAACATAGTTAAAATGCCTATATTACCTAAAGCATTATACTGATTTAATGGAATCTCCATCAAAATCTCATCAACATTTTTTAAAGAAATAGAACAAAAAAACATCAGATTTTTATGGAAGCAGAAAAAAAAACACCTCGAATTGCCAAAGCCATCCTGAGAAAAAAGAACAAGGCTGGAGGCATCACTCTGTCCAACTTCAAATTATACTACAAAGTGACAGTAATCAAAATCGCATGGTATTGGCAGCATCGGACACACAGAGCAGTAGAATAGAATCAAGAGTCCAGAAGTAAACCCATATTTATATGGGCAATAATTTTTGACATAAAAGCCAAATACATACAGTGGAGAAAGGAGAGCCTCTTCAATAAATGGTGTTGGGAAAACTGGAAAGCCACCCGTAAAAGAATGAAACTAGACTGTTGTCTATCTCCATACACCAAAATTAACTTAAAATGGATTAAGGACCTGAACATAAGACCTGAAACAATAAAATGCATAGAAGAAAACATAGGAATGAAACTCAAAGACCTTGCACTTAAAGTAAGATTTTATAAATTTGATCTCAAAAGCAAGGGAAGTAAAAGCTAAAACAAATGAATGGGACTACATCAAACTAAAAAGCTTCTGCTCAGCAAATGAAACTGTCAACAAGGTAAAGAGACAATCATCAGAATGGAAAAATATATTTGCAAGCAACGCCTCCAATATGGCCTAAATATCCAAAATATACAAAGAACTCATACGATTCAATAACAACAACAACAAAAAACCCAAATGATCCAATCAAACAATGGGCAGAGGATCTGAACAGACATTTCTTCCTAGGGGTCATACAAATGGCCAACAAATATATGAAAAGATGCTCAACATCACTAGCTATTAGGAAATGCAAATCAAAACCACAATGAGATACCATCTCATACCTGTTAGAATGGCTATAATTAACAGGACGAATAATAACAAATGCTGGAGCAGATGTGGAGAAATAGGAACCCACATACACTACCGGTGAGACTGCAGACTGGTACAGCCACTATGGAAAACAGTATGGAGGTTCCTCAAAAAACTAAGAATTGATCTACCATATGATCCAGCAATCCCTCTACTGGGTATTTACCCCAAAGACTTGAAAACCCATATCCGAAAAGATATTGTCACACCGATGTTCATAGCAGCATTATTCACAGTGGCCAGGAAATAGAAGCAACCAAATTGTCCCACGATAGATGATTAGATAAAGAAGCTGTGGCACATATATACAATGGAATATTACTCAGCCATAAGAAGAGATGAAATACTGCTATTTGGGTCAACATGGCTGGAACTTGAGATAATCATGCTCAGCGAAATAAGCCTTGCAGAAAAAGTTGAAAATCACATGATATCATGGACATAGACCACAGACTAATGGTTACCAGAGAGTAGTATGGAGGGGAGAGCAGGCAGGTAAACAGGGTTAAAGGGATCAAATATGTCATGACAGAAAGAAATTTAACTATGGGAGGTGATCACACAGTGTAACAGTGTAAATATCATGTCATTTTACTGTTAAAATGTACAGCTGAAACTTATTGGATTTCGTTAACCAATGTCGCCATAAAAATTAATTAGTTAATTAATTAATTAAAAAATATATAGTGATAACTTCAGCAAATAGAAATTCTTTTTTCTAAGCTTAACTAAAAAAAAAATCTGCTTTCCTAATATTCTGGTGAAAATGATCACTGTGACTCAGTGAGACGTGTTTCTTAAAACATCTCCACCAAAGTGCTCGCAGTGGCAGAAAAAGTGATTATATACCAGTAGAATTTTTATTTTAAGAATTATAATTTCTTTTAAAAATACATACGAAGTTATCTATTACACTTTTATGAAGATAGTACTTTAAATTACTTGCCATTGATAGAATTGGACTGTCCATGAGCATGCACCAGGTAGGTCAGGACTTGCAATACTGACCCAGCACATGGCTAGAGAGGAACTCTAGTGTTTATTCCTAAACACTAGAAGTTCACCATGAAGCACCATGAAGATCAAGGAGCTCAGCAATAGAAGATTCACTGCCTGTTCTAACTTTTGTTTCTAAGTCTCGAAATACTTGCACTATTTGAAAATAATTTGGAAAATTTCTTTAACTCTAGTTTTGCAAGATAAAATCTTTCTAAGTCCAGCATCAATGCTGTCTCTTCCATAACCATGAGCTATTCTCTAATTCCCTCAACAGGAAACAGTTGTACCTTCTTCAGAGAAGTAAGTGAACTAGTATTTACTGAGATCTTAAAATGTAAAAAACAAAAACAAAAACAAAAAACGATTGAGGAATATGAAGTAGGGAACCAGAGTGTATTGAATTCCTTTAATATACCAGCCTGTTCATAAATACCTTACTTAATGCTTGCACTAATTCTATGAGATTTCTACTGTTATCCTTAAATGAGGAAGCATAAACTAGATTTTAGATAACTTGCCCTGATTCACACAGACAAGACAATTAAGAATTTGAGTTTGTTTAGTTCCAAATTCATAATTTTTATTATATCTAGTTCAGCTCCTTGGTCTCCATAGCATTTGCCTCTTTTACAGAAGAAAAAAAAAATTCTAAAAACAGAAATGCTAGCCAGTGTTGATATTGATTTTTTATTTTAGTCTGTTTTATCAACGAAGAAATTACTTAAGCCAGTTTTACTTCTTTGCAACAATTTTTCTCTACATTGTTTTCCATCCATCTAGAAGTAACATATCGCTAAAGAATGAAAAAGTAGAATGGAAGAAACTGTTGATTCACAATTTGGAGCTATGTCCTCGGGACAGCCTGAATTATTGCCAGATTCCTTAAAGATAGATGTGCATCTCGAATTGTCTGCAAGCTGAGTAATGTATCTCACAGAAACATACAATAATATGCTTTGTTATTTTTAAATGTATAAAGACACTATACTCAGTTATAAATACAAATTCATTTAAATATTTTACTGATTTCAAGGTAGTTTTGGACTTTGAGTATTTTCTTCATTCGATAGATATTTAAAGTATCACCTACGACATAGACACAACGAATAATTTTATTTTATTTTAGAAAGCAGTTTTAGTGCTGATAAAGGTTGGGGGACACCTAAAATTTAAAAAAAAAAAAAAGGAATTTTGTTCCATGTGTTTTTCAGAAGTAAACTAAGTTTACTTTACACTGCACTGCATTTTATCTATCTCTGGAAACATTCCGAAGTACATGGTAGATTTAATCCCATTAGTCTTTGGAAATATGATGAGTGGTTTAGTTTCTGATTTTCATAATCATCCGTTCTAGCTGTAAGATATTATTGCCTTATAGAGACATCTGCTGGTAGACAAATAAAGGTCTGGGGCAATAAAATATTGTTTTCTTAGTTTTTGCCAGGGCATCACTCTGAGGCTATAGCCTCTCTTGTATGCATCTGCTTCAGATAGGGCATGGCTGTTAAAATTCTAAATATTCTATCATTTCACGGTCCAGTCCTTCTCAGATCACATAAAATTCGCCTTCATTACACCACATGTGCCTTGTTCCCACAACAGATTCACACATGTATTTTCTTTTTTCTAGACTGACCATATATTATCCCGAAAATCTCAGGCTTCCTGAAAGCTTATGTGCTCTGGAGCAGATGGCATGAAAATCGTAGCACTTGGAGCACAGAGTCTCCATAATAAGCCATCACCTGTTCTGTTACCTGCCTTAGATAAATATCTGAAATATGCAAGAAGGGAAAAAGTCACTCTCTTTCAGTTCCCAAATTGAAGATGCAAAAGTTTAATAAATTTGATAATGTTGTAAACATCTTAAATTTCAGGCCTGTAATTTTTTCTCGAGAGGTCAAAAAGCATCTTAATAATTTTATCATTAAGTCGAAATGCTCCTCTTCCACTCAGCTACACAAGGTTTTCCAGTAATAATTGGCTGCAGCTAATTAATTACAACCTTTCACTTTAAAAATGATTATCTGGTGAAAGTAAAGCAACCAGCAGTACTTGTTCTATGAACATTAACCATCACCAGGATGAAATAATTTATTTTCTTTTAGTGTTTCATTGAACAAGGATCACCTTCATACTCCATCTTTGGAAAACCAGAACTGTGTTAAATCATATATTGTAGACTTAAAATTAAATTGCCCATAAAAGTCAATATTATCAACAGTACAGTGTAGCAGCTTATTCATGCCACTTTTTTAAACTCACCACACATTAATGTGCTAATGTGATGGAAAATAAAGAACGACAACGTGCCTTTCTAGTGCTTTTTTCTCTATCGTTTATATATGTATATTTTTTAAGCTAGTAGAATATTGTTTCGTCACTTAAGGTGATCCCTGCCAAAAGAATGACATAATCATTAACTAATTACAACTAAATAATAGCATTGCACATTTTGACAGGTTAATGCACATTCTGTTAAGAGTTGAAAGCTCAAGGAAAAAAAAAATAAAGCAACTACTCTCACAAAACCCTCAAATGCCAATATGGCAAATAAACTCTTCAAGGGTTTTCACCAACCACGTATCTTTCTTTTTCCCTCTTGCTCTCTTTATATTAAAAGTGTTAGAATTTGTATTAACATCGTAAACTAATTCACTAAACAATCAATTCATTTTTACCAATTTTATTTAGTCATAAATCATAGAATCTACTGACATTCGCAGTTTCAACATGCTGAAATCATCATTTTGGCTGTTTCCCCCATTAGCAGTGGAGCAGCAAGATCCACATGGTAACTCTCAGATGTGAGAAGAATAATGAAAACCAAGTCATGAGAAAAACCAGTGTTTTCAATGTAATCTATTTTATTTGAAAAGCTGAAAAGAAAACACAAAAATATGGTTAAAATGGCACATTGCCAATATTATCTTTGAAGTGCTTCATAGCTTAACTGAAAAATAACTTGAAAGGATTAATGCAAAATTAAATTGTCTACTTTATGATTTCTTACATAACAATGCAAATATTTTTGGTTAGAGTGAAGTGTCTTCTTGTTCCCGATCTTCTCACACATTTCCACTAAAATTCTTCTGAAAGGAAATAAAAAGGAAAAAATATAGAAACTCTGCCTAAACCTTTTCTTTAGCAAGCACATAAAATTCTTCAGTCTGTAAGTATTGTAGACTGTTAACTTCTATGCAATGTGACTGCAGAAGAAATCAGTGCATGTTAAATAGCATAAAAGTAAGCATGAAATATCTAGGTGTTTTTTTTTAATTTAGTTATTACAGCTTGAGAACCTTTTCTCTTTAATTCTACTATCATGAAACTTAATAGTAAACTTATGAATTTGGCCAATTTTTTGCTAGAGAAATGAAGAAAGAGAGGGGAATATCAAAAACTATTAAGAGGTTTTGCAATAAACATTGGAAACCAATTACAAAATAATAAAAGTATTGTCATTTAATGTATTTCAGAATAATAAAATTTGTTCAATAAGTGACTATACAGTTTTCTTGTGAGAGACACATGAATCATTATTTAGCATACACCAACAGGGAACTCAAAAGGAAAAAATGTTAACATCAGAACCTAGAATGAGATCCATACATTACAGGGTGGTATTAGTATTGCAGAACACCAAAAATTGTAGAAAAAATTTAAATTATTTACCTTTCTAGTTTAGCATAAGTGTCCTACAGCTAATTATCATGAGATATTGCCTAGAAATTAACCAGTCATGTTGTGTTTCTATCTCCAGATTTACAATTAGTAATGCTATTAATGTGGTTCCTGTACTTAGCGTTACTAATTATATTGCTATGAACTAATGGTGTTAAAAATAGCAATAGCCATCAACTACCAATTAATGCTTAATGAGAGCATATAAACCCTGGCATTGTAATGAATTTCAAAATTATCGTTGCTTGTGTTTCTCTTGTAATCATGCAAAAATGGGTGTAACCAGTAACCACTGAAGTAGCTCATTGATTGAAAGCATAGTTACAACATCATTGCAGGAAAATTAAGAAATAAATGGCTCTTTGAAGGAACATATATTCCATTTTAACCTTAAAATTCAACACACAGATTTTAGGGTAAAATTTTTACTAGTTACACAATCTAAACAACAACAACAACAACAACAACAAACAACAATGAAAACCTTAAACGTAATTTGCAAAGGCATTATTTCAAATCTATGAATAAAGAAGAAAATATTAAAAAAAAAAAGGAAGAGGAGTTTTTATGAAGAAATCATTCAACAAATCGTGTATCTTACAATTTATATAAGGTAGAATATCCCAGAAGTTTAGTATGTACCAGAAGGCAGATGTAAAATAGTCTTAAAAAACTAAATTCACCTGACTAAATTTTAAAGACATTATTGGCTTTATTCACTGATTGATGAATCAGGCAGTATCCCACTTAGCAGCTAGAAAGGCGTACCAAGGAGCTATACAAAATAAAAGACTGCTATAGGCTGAAGTGGGCAGAACAAAGAAGTTAATAGCAAAGATTAGATTGCTTGTGACAAGGTCACCTTCCCTTAGGGGAGAGCAAGGGTCTATCAATTAGATTATCTCATTAGTGCTGACCAGGTAATTCCAAATTGACTGGTTTAAGAATTCACTTCTGGGAGAGGTTGAAGCTTTAATTAAATTAGGCATTAAGTCTCAGTTTGGTGATGTGGGCTTAGCACAAGTGACTCCACTTTGGGCTTGTTGTCTCTTTTTAAACAATAGGAATATCTTATATTAGCTAAGATAGGCTAGGATATGCTGCAGTAACACATACCTGTCAGTGGCTTCACATATCAAAATTTATTTTTTGCTCAGACTCCATGTCTACCACCGCCTCTTAGGGACTACTGCTCCCTACAGTTTCTCAGAACCCACATCTGAAGAGATTCCATCTTGTTATGTGCTTTCATTATATTTAGAGGGAACTAGAATTATTGTACCATATCCAGAAATGACTCATATCAGTTAAGATGATATTTCATTGGCAAAAACAAACAAATCGCATGACTACATCTAAGGTAAAAATGATGAACAATGACACCCAGAATGAAAATAACAGAAATATTAGTGAATGACCTTGCTTGTTTTAGCATTTTGGCATTGTTTTAATGACAATAGCAAGAAGACTTTGTCTATGGAGATCTTCACTGGAGAACTGCCTAGTTTTCAACATTTGGCTTGCAGCCCAATTTACATTGTATTTCTCTAGATATCTGATGTAAAACCAGCACAGTTGCTTTCTTTAAAAGTTTATAACTTGAGTTCATCTGAGAAGCTTTATTTTTTAACTCTAGTTAGTAGCAAGAATAGACAGCTGACAAGGGACACAGCAAGTTTCACTATAAGAATTTGAGAAAAATTACTAAAAACTGCCGAAACAAGTTTGAAAATCTAATTTGGGGATTAATAGACAACCATAACTAGTGAAAATAGTTAATTTATGTAAAATTTCTTCTAGAGAAAGAGTAGAAAAGTTTAGTGATTATGATTTGAATTTATTTATCTAACAGAACACTAAGAAATAATATAAATGTAGCCACTTTAAAATAGAGCTGGAACTGCCTTCCCAGAAGAATTGCCTTTCACATCTTATGCCTTAAACCTTCGGAATATTAAATCAAGGCAAAAATAACCATTGGACTAGACTGGGCCTAAAGAAACATTATACCCCAAAGAACCATTTGCAAAGAAAACAAGAAAGCAGATAATAAGACAACAGAACCGATAACTACCGGACTAAATTAAAGACATCGTTTAGAATTAACATCGCTATGTTAGCTTATCTGTTCCATTAGAAATGCCTTCCTTCTGTTGATTTAATTGTTCCTATTTCCTTTTCCTTTTTTGTCTTTGTCTCTTAATCAGAATACTATTTGGGTTTCTACCTGAATCAGTGCTTCCCAAATAGCTATTCTTTTTGATCTCAAATAAGTGATTGTGCCTCTGACTTTGAAAATGGATGATATTCATTTTATGACCATTGATTTACAAAAGGAGCCAAAAAATATCAGTGATTGTTATATTCCATTATAGCATTTGGTCAAATAAATGATTCCATCATAAAAGTTGGCAAAACAATAAAGATAAAAAATATATTTTATGTAGTTATAGCTAATAGTTTGTCCTTAAATATATTTTCAAAATTTAATGTTATTGAAATTTTTTACAGTTGAGAAAGAAAACATTGTAGTTTCAGAGAGAATGAAAACATATGTATCGATTTCATTGTTGTAAGTTATATCCATATTTAAGTTACTGTAAATATCCACTACAATTAAAGAACATAAAATAATGAATTATAATGCCTTTATATTTTAAAATGTCTTACTTTAGTCTGAGTTTCATCACTCAAGAAATAAATTCAGTATGATTCTACTAATTGATATCCTGATAAACTCCACTCAGGACAAGCACAGGAAATAGTAATTGAATTTTTATTAGTTCTTACACAGTGAATTTGGAATAAGTATTTGAAAATAGTTATTTTTACGGAAAGTTACTCAGTATCCTAAATATGATGACGGTTTTCTGAGGGTAACATTCGTCTTTTCCTTAACTTCCAGAATTTATTTCAATCAACTGGCTAGGAGTTGCTCCTTATTTTCTTCCACACTTTGTGTATTATCTTCAACACTTGGCAGTTAGTTGCTGAACAATTCCACCCAGATAAAGAGCACTATTCCATAGGCAAGGCTATATGTATAGCTGATTTAGAGTGTTTCTTTATTTTTCCTTAGATTTAAGTATGAATCATTCCACACTTTTCAAGACAGAAGAAAATGATATATTCTTATAAATGATATTAACTTTACAATGATATGCTAATAAGATAAGTGTCTCCAACTTAAAATAAAGCATCAAACCTTAGAAATGGGAAGAAAAATCTACTTACCTATGCAAAGAAAAGTATCAAAAAATATCAGAGAAAATTTAATAAAAATAAGGCATAGGAGGTATGAGAAAAAAGTTGTAAATGTTTATTAAAGAATGTAACTACCTTTCTTAATGAGATTTTATTTATATATTTTCAAATTATATATATATGTATATATATATGTATATATATTATGTTACAATTCCAAATAAGATGACAGCATTATACTAAAATTTACCTAGAAAAATAAAAATATAGACGAATAAATGACAATGTTGAAAAAGAAAAATCTGGGAGGGTAGGGTAGAAAGCATCTCACCAGACACCAAAACATAACCTAAAGCTATTGCAATAAAAAAATAGTTATGAGTACCTAATTAGTGCATACACACAAAAAAGCCACTGAAACCAAATACAGAACCTCAAACAGAAAGAGCTATTTAGGAAAATAGTAAATAACACAGATGGCATTTTATTTCAGAATTGTTACAATTGCCTAGTCATATAGAATTAAAAAGTTAGAACTTCTACTTCAAATGAAATAGAACAAAGTTTTAAACTTTTAGATAAAAAGTTATAAAAATAACAGAAGTATTTTTTCAATTTAAAGAAAATATTAAAACAAATTAATAAAGAAGATAAATATATGACCACATGAGAATTATAAACTGTATACCACAACACCAAAAATAGAAATATCTGAAACACATATGACAAAAGTTAATATCTATAAAGTTACAAAAGTGCTTACAAATTGATAAAGAATTCACAGAAGAGGCAATGCACATGGATCGTAAGCATAAAATAGGATTCTCAACCCCTTGAGTAATCAGGAAAGCACTGATTTAAACAACACTAAGTACCATTTTTCAACTTTTTAAATTAATAATTAAAAGAACTCTGATATTCATTCAGTCTGAGTGAGTATTACTGGTAGGAGTGAGTTCATAAAACCTCACTATAAATAAAAACAAGACACATACACACATTGACCCTATGCTATTGAAATAAAAGTGCTAGCAGTGCACAAGGATATATGGAGGCAGATGTTGATTGATTTTTAGTTGATCGTCACAAATATTGAAAAATCACCATGACAAAAGCCTCTATGTCCACTTATAAAAGAATGGTTGAATAGCTTTCAGAATATTCACACTGTGGAACATTATGAGTTATTTGAAAGAAAGTCAGAGCTTTGTATATTGACTTGCAAGGCTATCCATGATATATTAAATAAAAGACAGTTTCACACTAATTTCTGAACTATGATCCCATACCTGTTTAACAAAAACAGAGGAGAAAGGAAAAACACATAGTTTGTATAAGCTTAGAAAATGATGTGGAAGGATCACATTAGGGTTAGTTACATTGGAGAGGCGGGATTTGGGGGCTTACAGAACATGTCAGAATGAATAGCAGTTTTTTATTTTGTATTTATTACCCTAAGCATTCAGTTTTGTAATTAAAAAAGAACAAAAACTAAAATTAATAAAAGAGATAAAATGCTTAAATTCAGTTTTTAAAGCAAGTTTATTTAGCATACTGTATTTATTCTAGCTTTTGTCCAAATTCTTCTTACCCCAGGTTAAAATTTAAAAAAAATAAATAATCAAAGAATTTCTATTTTGCATCTATAAACTTTTCCTCCATGTGCCTGGTAAAAATAAATGTAGCTGAAAATAATCACTTCTGCCTTCTAATTGTATGTGCAAAAGATATCTGTGCTCTCAAAAATGAAAAGGAAGCAGACATTTTGGCATATTGAGTTAATATATGTTCTTAAATTGTATTACTGTGTGCCCTGTATCTATTATATAGCCTAGGCTTATTTTGTTATTGTTTTGTCTTTGTATTTTAAGAAGGTTATTGTTGCTTTGTTATCCATTCCCATCTTCAAGAGAAGCAGAAGGTAGATGGAAGTTAATGGCCATGTATGGAATGATAAAGTCTCTCAATTTATTCCATTTCCCATTGGGGAAGACTTCAGAACAGATAATGTGTGATCTGTAGAGCTCTTGGAGCAATGAAAATCTCTGTCTTTACCTCATTTCATATCACAAATGAAAAATAGTTTATCCAATTATAAATGGATAACTATACAAATCTAATCCACATGAATAAAATTATATATAGAGAGAGGAATTATAGGCAGATGGGGAGTAGATATCTTGTCATTGACTTGGGTTCAGAGTGAGGAACCATGGAGAACTTGGTAGTTTCCAAATGCCCAAAACTGAGAAAAGTAGATAATTGAGTAATAGGTGAATTATTTATTCCATTATTTACATCATCAAAATAGATAATCCAAGATGACTAGTAAAAGTCATTATACTAGCCCAGGTGGAGTCACACAGGTCTGAAGCCAAGCCAGCTGAGGCTGCTCTTGGAAAACTGACCTCTTTTCACACAGGGTCATAGAAATGAGTGAGGAATGTGCTAAGGTTGTTTTGTTCCTGTGCCTGGTGGCAGGCAGGCATGTTGCCAGATCCCTGTGGAGTTGGGAGGAGTTCTCAGAAGGATAAATTTTCTAAAAAAGTGAAACAGGAAGAACTCCTAGCATCTGATCGCTTCCTCACCCCACACAGGTGGTTTCCTGAAGAGCTGACTGTCCCTGTGGGATCTCTGAGAGTCTTCGAAGCAGCGGTTCTCTCTGGGAGCATGCTGTGTTCACTCCTGTTCTACTTAATCTCTGCAAAGGTATCTTTGTCTTGTATTATTAAAAAAATTATATGTCTTTGGAATGCATCTGTTGGTGTCTTTCTGTCAATGACAGTACTCCTTACTGAGGCAATAATGCTCACTTTTATAAAGTGAGCTTTTAAGAAAAATATAAACAATGTGGTTTATTTTATAATTAAGCTGAACAAATAGTCATTAATCTTTTAAAAATGGTTTGTTTTCTAAGGCTAGTAATCAACTGGCAAAATTTTTGCTTTTATGTGTAAAAGCCAGTAAAATTATATTTACAGCTAGGATGGTATTCAAAATATTTAACAGCTAATATGGCTTTGGCAGGGACTGCTCAGAATAGATGCCATCCATAAACAACTAGTATTGATGGGTAGCATTTGATTACCAGTCCTGTTAACAATTACCTGTGAATGAAAAAAAAAATTAAAAAACAAATGAAAATTTATAAAAATAAATGTGCATCAATCAATGATTGATATGTAAATGTTTCCCTGGCAGATTCTTCAATGGTCAAAGACATTGCTAAAATAAATTACGTATTGTGCTAAATTATATCTCTTCCTTCAGAATTTCTAATACAAATAGAATTCATGATGATAATACACTGGCAGCACCTGGAAGATATACAGTAGTATAGATACACTTAAAATTTTTATTAAACTTTTTTTTATTTGTATATTTATTTATACTACCTTGTATTATGTAAATTTTGTAAAGACTGGAAAATCTTGTTAATGAGAATTGCACTGACTGTACTTAATAATTTGTGAAAGCATATTGAATAAAGGATGGCATAATTTGAGACAAGTATATTTGGGTTATACTGAGAAATATACTGTATTAAGCACTACATTTAAAAATGATATAATTTTACTTTAGTATCTATTCAAATCTAATTCAAATGATGTTCAGCAAAGTCAATGAAAGATTTTTTCAAATATTCTGTAATTTTCTCCATTTGTTAAGCCATACCCTTTCTTTTCATCAATATTATTTTGCCATACACCTAGCAAATACTTAGCAAAATTTTGAGTCTAAACCCATTTTGAGTTTAATTTTTGAAAAAAAGTAAGTAATATAATTGACTATGTTTTTACTTGCTTTGTTTTCCCCAAAAATAAACGTGAAAGATTCCAGTTTGATCTCTGTACCTATATAACTCTTGAACTCTTTATTAATACACAAACACTGTGCTAAATAAAATAATGGAATTTTTTTATGTAGCAAATTCCAACTAACTCCAGAATCACAGAATACTTGGTTGTACCATATGAAGAAGAGATTTCTTCAATTGGGGAAGTCAATACAGTTGAGAAGTTTTATTACATTTCTTTAGAAACTGCAACTATTGGATATATCTTGAGTCCCATGAGTCCTGTAGCAAATTATCTGCATTATTAATATTCCTATCTTTTACTGCTGTCTCCATTTTAGTTTAATGAATTTGAATTTATAATTATAATTAATTTTATGTTGTTTCTTCATGATCAGAGAGACTGTTATATACATTACATTCATATTACACATTTACCTTTCAAATAGGTCATGCATAAAGGAGGAATAATAACATGAATAAATAAAATCTATACATAATAATATAAAATATTTATCTTTGCCAATAGTTCTGGTTTCCATTTTACCAAATCCTCCCCAAATCGTCAATAAGCAGCAAAATGGACAGACTCAAAGGTCACACCCTTGCCTTACCCAAGCTCTAGAAGAAATGCTAATGAGCACAAAATTAGCCCAAAGTTGACAGCACTTAGAAGGAAGAGAAGCAGGGGGCCTATGGGCTATTCAAAAACTAATCAGCTTCTGAGTAATTGGAATTAGGCCATCATCATTTTAAACTTAGTTACATTCCTGTATGCAGTTCTCCCATGAGCACCTTTACTAAACATTGCATAATATCCTTTTCCAATCTTGCCATGCAAATATGTTCACACACGAAGACTGAAGTTGAAAGATGTAATGATTTAAACAAAAGCCAATAATATAAAAATGCAAAAGCACACTTCTACTGCATGTACTATGTGCCAGGATATATTCAAAGTTCTAGGGATACTGAGATAAACATGATGAATTTTCTCTCTTCATGGAACTTATTTTTTGGTGAAGACCTAAAATAAGTAAATATGTGATCTCTTGCAAATTAGTCCCTTATTCAGCAATGTAATTGGAAATGGCAGTTATGGAGCCATTGAGTTGGCTGAGAAGAAAATAGGAGATTCATAAATACAGATGATGAAAATATACTACTTATTCCAAAGCTCAGAGTTTAAAAAAATAGAAAGAGGTTTCTTATTTTAACCTGTATTCAGTGCAATATTTTCTCTACAACCCCTTCCAGAAAAGTTGTCCTTCTGATTGTAACATGTCTCCCACTATCATCTATCCTTACCTGCTAAAGAAATCATCCTAAAATGTCATTTAAACATACAGTTATCCTACCTTGAAATCTATAACGAAAAGAATCATCTCCTTAGTGAACATGGTTTCCAAACCTTCTATTTCCGTCCCAAAGTCCTACTGATCTTACTATACAACATACACCTTTAGCTCTTTTCACTTTCATAATGTTTTTTGAGGCTCATACATGTATCAGTATTTCATTCCTTTTTATGGCCGAATAATATTCCACTGTTTGAAAGTACTTGAGGCAAGCCTTCCGATTTGTCATGTCTATACCCACCTTCTGTTTATTTCAACCTAATACATTTTTGGAAACTCAATTGGAGTTCTACTCACAGCTTTTCCTAACATAAATGACACAGCAGAAAGAACTAAGCTCTGCAGTCACATTCCCAAAAACCGCTTTCCCTCCTTGATATTCACTTTCCTCATCTATAAAGAGGAGTGAGCTAACTCCTACTTCCTTGGGATATTATGAAAAGAATATTGAGCCCACACGGCTCTTTCTTTTATTTTTATTCCTCTTGCATTCATTGACTTAATGCTATTTTTATCTTTATTTCTTTTTGATGATAATATTTGTTGATTTTGGCACCCAAACAAACTTGCAAAGCTTTGAGAACATAAGCCATGTTTCCTACCTCTTTT
This sequence comes from Pteropus medius, assembly GCF_902729225.1. NCBI lineage: Eukaryota > Metazoa > Chordata > Mammalia > Chiroptera > Pteropodidae > Pteropus > Pteropus medius. Next base: position 2,141,386 of record NW_024353908.1, read on the forward strand.
GTGTTCCCTGCTGCAGTCCTGGACACACTGTAAATGCTCAAGAAATATATGCTTAGAAATTGATTAATCACATAGATGACTGCAGATAAATAAAAAAGAACTAACTGAAGAGCTAATTAATGTTTTAGATACAGTACGAAAGTACTTTATCATAAGCATAACTGGCTAGCTATGAAATCCAGCTGTGACAAAACATTAAAAAATAAGAGAAATAAAATAACTTAAATGAAATAGAATATTTTAGTAGAAATTTTAATATCCACTAAAATTTAATACCCAGACATTCAAGAAGAAGGAATATGTTCATAGAGGAAGCATAAGAAATAAGTTCAATGAACATTAATTTAATAAACATTAGCTACTATGCCATGAAGCTATGCTAATCCAATATTGAATTCTCACATTTAATCCCAAGTATCTGGATTATAGTTGCTTAAAAATAATTTGATTTTCCAATAAAGAGTGATCATCATTTCTACAATCACAATTCAAAAGCTAGTTATTAAAGCTTTGTGTTTACAAGTTTAGGAAAAAAAAAAGAGAAAATGCATTTTTAAAACTGTAGAATTTTTCAGTTTCTAAAAGGTAAGGATTACATGATTTATGTTAAAATAAATCTATCCACTTCCCAAATGAAAGTCAGTGTGAGATGACCCACTCCCTGCCCCCATTCTATAAGAGTAATCCAAATGTATTTCTCATTTTGTATTTAGTGATTAAACACCAACACTCTCTGATGATGTTTCAAGGATATTATGTTCATATAGTGATTCAAAGAAACCTGTAGATGAATTAAAAAGGCACGATCAGGCCTTCCTGCACAGCATCAAATGCTAGCTTATGTAATCTGGGAAACTGTTTTCTCTCTAGCTCAAATTAGATAATGCTTAACAAATATTTGTTCATCTGATTACGAGATGAAATTCTTCCTCATTTATGCTCGAATCTGCTTCTCTGTATACCAAAGAAGCATATACTCAAAATACTCGAATTCATGAGATTTGCCTTACATTTAGTGACTTCCTCATCCAAATACTCATATATTTCCTGCCAAACTCTAAAGACACTCCTAATGCTTTGTTTAAAATAATTATTTATAGAAAATTGAATATAGTGAGGTTGTTATCAATTTCTGGCTTGCAAGTAAAAAGACCAGAGTTCAAATCCTGGCTTTTACATTTGCCAGTTACAGTGTTTTGAAGAAGTTACTTAACATCTCCAATACTTATTTTTATCATTGTAAAATGAGGTTAACAATAAAATGTCACAGAGCTATAGGAAGAACTAAATTCTGAATACCAATTATTAATTGTTAAAATTAACTGCTTTGTGGTCTTAAAACTATACAAACCTTAAAGATGTGGATAGAGTTCATTATAATATCTGTCTGCAATATCTGGAAGAATGTCTAGCATGTATATAGATTTAATGAATATTTGTCGAATAAATGCAAATAAAACTGGAAGTCGAATGAAAAATATTAAGGTATGCACATACACTTGCAGGGTTCTATCTAGAAGAAACTTTTCAGGATGCTATATTATTCTAAGTACTTGGTCTGGATGGAGGAGAGAAGGAATTAATGCAATAAAGGCTTCTACGGCAACTTTACTTTGAAAATTTGGACAAGATTGTACTGAATTTCAAGTCTGTTTATATAAATTTCAAATCTACTTACATATATATGTAAATACTTCCCTGTTATTGTAATGAAACAGATAATTAAATGTATTGCTTTACAGAATTCATCCAAGATTAAATAAAAATAACTATTTTTAATTATACAAGAATGAAGGACAGAGAGTGAGTATGGGAAGGAAGCAAAAGTATCTCAATAATATAGATTATAAAAAACATGGATGAGTAAATTCTCAAGTTTTACTTGGGATAAGACATAAAATATAAAGCTTAAAATTATAATTATTTCTTATATTTAAAAAGTATAAATAATTTAACACATTATGTTCAACTAATTTGCCATTTATTCATTCAACCGATGTTTTTAAAGCATTTTTGTAGATCCACCCTGTCTATACAATAGTCACTAGACACATATGACTATTTAAATTTGTTTACATTAATTAAAATTAAATATAATTTAAATTTAGTTCTTAGTCACACTAACCACATTTCAATTACTCAATAGCTACCTGTGGCTTGTGTTTTCTCTACTGTCCAATTTGACCACTATCATAATGGACAGTGCAGAAAATATTTCTATCCCTGCAGAAAGATTTATAGGATAAGCACTTTTTAAGACAGTTGGGGAATATATATATATTATATATTATATATATATATATGTTGAGACCAGGTCTTGTTGCCAAAGAATATGCTGGAGAAAATGGGATGTGAACAAAAATCACTTTAATACAAAACAGTTTTAATTTTAAAAAAACAAGTGCTCTAGGAATACCGAGGATAGCATGATCTCAGAATTTATGTTAAGATTTGAGTTTAATTTTGAAGAATGAATGAGACTACATTTCTATCAGTTCAGAACTTTAAATTTTCCACGTTATATAAAAAAATGAAATCTTTAGAGCATTGATTCTATGAAAGTGAAGGTTTATAATGCTATTTGACCACTGTTTCTTTTTCCTTTATTAATACCCTATGGTTTTACTAGAAACATTTAAGGTAAACTTTATTTTTAATTTAAGGATAGTTAGTATTTGCTAATTTCTAAACTCTTACTGTTGAATACTCAGGAAATAATGCACTTTTAAGTTATTTCAAACTCAAAAGCGCTTCATTGAGATTTGATATTTTAAAAAACAATGAATATAATGTGTTAAATGCAAAATCAACTTAGGTTCAGAACTACAAATCTAGTTTGCAAAATTCTTTCCTGAGATGAAAGCATTTATATTAAAAAGTACAAAACCAAGTTTATTTGGTCTGATTATATTGTTCCCTTTCTTTATAATCTTTTAGAGCATAAACACAGCTAAAACATAAGACTAAGAGTTTAAAATGACTGAGAAGATATTATGCTTGCCTATTTTACTCAATAACATTACTGACAAGCTCTAATTTAATATAATATCAAAGGCCTCCTATAGGTGTCCTAGGGAAGTGTAATAACTTACCAACACAAGGTGGTGCTCTGTTCTTATGAAATAGCCTGTCTTTGATTTAGTTCTAGAGGTCAAACATTCTTATTGCTTGACCAATTTTGTGGAAGATTTTAAAAATTGTTAATGTATAATTTTTACTTTAAAATCTCATTGTAACCATTTAAAAATCATTCTTAGAAAGCTATCTTAATCATAATTCCAACCACTCAGGAAGATCTAATTTACCTCATTGTCTTCAACAGTACTCATTTTGATGGCAGCAGGCATTGAATGTCTCTGATTACTTCTTTTCATTTTCCCTGTTTGTGATTGCTTTTGATCAGACTGTTCCTAAACTATTTTTTGGGTAGTTTCAAGCCTATTGTTTCTGGGAACTGATTAGAACTTTTCCAGATAAAGCTTCCGGATTGACCTCCATATGGTTTGAATGACTGACTCTCCTTCAAGTTATCAATAAATAAATTCATTATGTCTTTATTTCATTTTACTTCTTACATAAGTATGAACATATATAATGGCCATATAATTGCATATTTATGTATTTACTCAATGACAAGTCTCTACTTCTACCCTTCCTCTACGGAAACCCTGATAGCATAATTTGAAAATGTAACTTAATTCAGAGTTAATCACATTTTAATAATCCTTCAACTGCTGGAGAGAGAATAGGCCGATACCACATTCTATTGAACAATGTATACATATCCACATATCTGTTTTTATATACATATATATATATATATACACACACACACACACACACACACACACACACATACATATTGATAAATATGTGTATATATTTTTATTTTTAGCTGGAGAATATTAGATATAGCTTCAAATCCCAGTGTTTTCTCTTTTGTCTTTTTCTGCTTCTATAGTTATTGATGAACTATTAGAAAGATTAGAACATAAGTACATATATATCCCTCAAAATAACTAAAGAATGATTATCATATTACATTATCATATTACATTACATAATGAAATAGAATCTGCTACCCTATCCCACCAGTTAGGCCTATATTTATGTTTACTCTTAGAAAAATTTCCATAACTGCTTTAAATTTCTGGAATTTGATCTCAAAATAGTATTCCCCCATATTCCTCTATTCTGAATCTTATAAAAACATTTATCTTGTTTATAAAGGTTAAAATTTTACTTAAGAATTTAGACTCGGAGAAGTTGTGTATTTCTGAAATGTTTTCAAATCACAAAACAAATAAATTCAAAAAAAAGATAAGAAAAAGTTCCACTTGTTTCGAATTATGTTCTATGATCGCATCGCTAATGAAAGTATGCTGACGCCATGACAATGTCATAGGTTCAGATCTTCAAAGAACATATTGTCTGGTTACTATTGCATTTCTATATTTGGATTAATTAGAAACGGAAATGTGGGTAGCATTAGCTTTGAAATTAAATGAGCCCCCTAATGGGGAAGCTAATTACTGAATTCATTTTGACATTCTGTTTTACCAGTGAAAATTTAGGTTATTGAATTGAACAGTGTGTACTCAGAACTAGAAATGGAAATCAAGGCATCTTCGGACAAAGTAGAATGGAACCAGTGGCTCTTACTGAGTCAGACCTAATATTAGTCTTTTGTTAGAGAGGATTATTATTGTTAATATTGTCACCTTTATGACAAAGGTTCTAATATGAAGAGTACTTGGAATTCTAAAAAGCTTCCATTAGTCTATTCAATACCCTACTTCTGCCTTCCATTAGTGTATCTTTCCTACTGTGTGATTAGGCGGCTCCACCAGAAGCCATAATCTGGATATGTTAGGGAAGGTTTAGGGAGGAAACTTTCATGAGCTTGAAAGACGAAATGGCAATTTATCTGGGTTTCAGTATAAAAATGTTTTGTCTCCTTGTAGTTTCATTTCTGAACAGAAATTCATAGTAAAGAAAACCTACTTTCATAGTATTGTGTTTTTTAAGCCTTGTAACAATGTAAGCACATACACACACACACACACACACACACCACTTATACGACCACAACAATAAAGATAGCAGGAAGCAAGTGATAGTTTGGGAAAATCCAGCTGTCTTTGTTTTGCTATTTTAATAATGACACATATAGCATTAACATCCATGGCCATTTAACAGTCAAGTAGTAGTAACTCTCTTAATTCAATAAAGCACTCAAATGCTTAGGAATTAGATTTTCAGCATCACATCAGATATGCAGCTGACACTTAATGAAGGCTGATTTGATCATATGGATCTTTTGACCACTTTGGGGATGAAAGTCTACATCATGTCCCTAAATCCTGATTCAATAAAGCAGTGTGTGGAAGACCCAGAAGGTCTTTATGATAGTAACTGGCATTTGATATTCTTGATGGAGCTTTATGCTACAGTCATGGAATTTCTCAACTACTCTAGTATCATCCCAATTACCTGCTCTCCCTCAACCTCCCATAGCTCAAATCAGGATAATCTCTAAAATTCTCTCCCAAAGGAAGAGATAAAACATCTGCTTAGTGTATTTCCTACCAATCTTTATTCTGTTTCTTTTTCAGAGTTCCTCACTATTCAGAGAGCTTCCAGCCACATACATGCTGTGTGGGCCAAAAGACATCATGCATTTCTTCTAAGATTCTTCTAATAAGGTCTTCAGGATATGACATATGTCTCCCATTGTTTAGGTGAGTTAAATCATTTGTAAATTATGTATCAAACACATTAATGGAAACTATACATTTTTCTGTCCTACTCCAAATGTCTTATATTGACATTCCATAATTAGAAAATTAAAAGTTGGCTATGTGCTAATATATATTTTTTATCATAGATTTGTAGAATACTAATATATAACTCATTTATTTGACCTATAAATATGAAAAAAGTCTGGAGAAATGGAGTTACCTTTTTAGATCCCATAGCTGAGAACTCCAGAGATTTCAGGCCCAGGAAGAAATCATACCAAGATCTGGATTCCCTCATGGACTGGATCAAAAAAAAAAAAAAAAAAACAGGGAAGAGGTGTAGCCATGGATCATGGAAAAATGGTGAGAACTCTGAACAGACTCGGAAGACTCAGGAGTAAAGAGGTCGATTCTGAGTTATTTTAAAATCTTTAGCCTCTGGTTCCTTATCTGCTTTCTCCATGAATGATCAAAATGTTCTGAAGAGTATGTAGTAAATGGCATTGTATATGTATATATGATCCTACCTTATGTAGAAATTTAAAAGATGTAGGAAGTATTGTCATACCACTGGAAAATATTAATGCTGAAGGGTAACATTATAAAAGGCTTAATGCAAAAAAAATAATAATAATAAGGTAAGTGGTATAATTTCAACTATGTTAAAAAAAATTACATAAGAACCAAAACTAGAGTAAAATATGCCCAAATGTTAAGAGTGGTTAGGATTCTAGGTGGTAAATTTAGGCCTCACAGATGTGGCCACCTGTAGCTATCTGAGGTCATCTTTTACAATTGCCTCCAACTCCATTACTCTGCTACAGCTGCACTGCTGACCTTCATGTTCCTTGAACATATCAGGCACGCCACCTCCTCCAAACCTTGCCATTTCTTCACCTGGAATGTTTTTCACACAAATATTTGCATAGCTTGCTCCCTAAATTTCTTCAGGCTTTTGCTACAATGTCATCTACCTATAAGAGGCCTATATAAAATTAGAACTACATTCTATAACTCTTCCATGCTTTATTTTCTAACAGCTAATGTTAACTAACATTATATTATTATAATATACTAGTTAACTAACATAATATAATTTACTTATTTAACTTATTTACTTTGTTTTTTCTTTTTTCCTAGAGATGATGAGAGGAGTAAGCTGAGGGTGTATACAAGGGAGTTATTAAAAAAATCGAGCATGGGAATTAAGCTGATAAAGAAGGAAGTAGGGATATCTGAGGAAGGTGAATGTGTCAGGCAGTAAAAAGTAGAACAATAATTGTATGTCTCAAAGAATTTGGGGCATCAGGGAACTAGGGTGATTGAGACTAGAAACATAAGTACAAGTCAAGTACAAGACTGATTTGTTGAAAATTGGGATTGTGGAGGTATTACAACTACAAAAAAAAAGACAATATTCATTGTAGCTCCCTTCCTCCTGTAGAGATCCTAACTAAGGGTTTTGGGGATGAATTTTTCAGAAAGGGAAGAGAAGAGAAGGAATTAAGGATGAGCCTGTTACTATTTTGAAGTATATAATCAACAGACTTTTGTTTATGCAAATATGCACCTATACAGATATTCCTTCCTCTTGAAAAAATAAAAATCAGATCGAGTGTGATAACATTTTACAAACTGCTTTTCTTGTACTTAGTAATGGGTTGTGAATGTTATTTCATATTAATATATCTATATTTTAAACCTATCTTTACATTATATGTAAAGACCACAGTATATTTAAACAATAACTTTTGAACATTCAGATCATTTCCTTCATATTTAACTCTTACAGATAAAAAATGATATGTATATACTTGCATTTTTAAAAATTTTGCATACTTGTTTACATTCTTAGGGTAAATTTTAGGAGTGGAATTATATAACAAAGACTACATAGGATTTAAATATTAATACTAATTTATTGAACAAACATTTCTAGAACTAACTTGTAGAACTTACAATTGCCAAGCACTATTGTAGGCCCTGTGAATATAGAAATAAGCAAAACAGAAGAGAATGACAGCCCTCATGGAGCTTACATTCCGGTAGAAATATAATTGAGATAGTTCTATAGAAAGTTACATCAATTTATATTCCTGCTAACATTCTATCAAGGTGTCTATTACATCACATCATCACCAGCCCTGGGTATTTACAAACTTTTATAATTTTGGCTGATCTTTTTTTTGCATATTATATATTTTTTAATATTAATAAATTTATTAAGTAACATTGCTTAATAAAATTATAGTTTCAAGCACATGTTTTAATTTTCAGTAATTCACATTATTTGATTACTGAGAAGTTAGACATTGGGCATTGTATTTCTACTTCTACATTGTATTTTTTGTGTCATTTACTCATTTTATTTCTATTGAAGTATCTGTCCTTTTGTTATTTGATTTTTAAAAGGTCTTTAAGAGTAAAGATTTTAACATTTTAGTAGAAAATTATTGGGTTGCCCAGCAAACAACTTTTTTTCTAATTTGAGAGAGTTCCACCCTGCTTTCCCCTCTGGAAGCGAAAGGGGAAATAACATTTTCCCTCTTCATTTTCTGGCAAGTAGCTCAAAGTCACATGATCAAGGATAGCCAATTAGATGCCATGGAGATGTTGAATGGAGATGTTGAACCTAGAGGAGTAATGTTGAGACAAGGTCTGTTAGTGATAATCTGAGGTAGGGTAAATGTTCTTCTAGTAGCTTCATAGTGACACCTGGTGAGAAGATACTATTCTTGTACAGGACCTTGGTTATATCTATTCTGCTTTGCTTCTAATTCAAAACTGCTTCTCAAGCCTTCTCGTTTGTTCTTTGAGAGACTCCAAAAATTATTTTCTGTTTATGATAACTAGCCATTTTCTGTTGTTCGTAATTAAAAACATTATTATTGTAGATATTTTACAAATATATATCTTTAGTAATGTTTTCCTAATTTTTCATAGTGTATTTGTCATATACTGTTTCAATTTTTATTTAATCAAATATATTATTATTCACCTTTTGTAATCTTCATTGATGAATGCTTAGAGGGTTTTATAGGACAAAAATATTAAAATATTGATCAATATCTCTACTTGCACTTGTATTACATCTTTAATACATTTGGAACTCATGTTGATATGAGATATGACTTAGAGATCTATTTGTTATATTTATTTTCATTCGCAAATAGATATCCAATTGCCTCTTACTTTTTATTATAACTGAAAACTTACTCAATGAATCAACAAACTTCTTTTTTCAGATATTAATTCTGCTATCTATTTATGGAGATTTTATTCGGTTTCATTGATTAATTTATTCTTAGAGTCTCAATACACTTTCAATCAATGTAGTTTAAATTATACTTTCATATATGATAAGTTTAGTGCCTCCATTATATTTCTTTTTCAGAATTTTACTGGACATTTTTATCCATTTATTTTTCTAGATATAGTTTACAAATTTTTCAAATAAAAAACCTTTCTAATTTTAATTTCTATTGAATAAAATATACAACTTAATTTGAAGAAAATTCACAAATATTTGAAGACCATGTAATTAATTTCTGTTTATTCATCTTTTTTCTATATCTCTCAGTAGAATTTTCTTTTCATATATGTTCTGCACATTTCTTGGTAAGTATATGTGTTTTGAATTAGACCCATATTTAATTTTATATTAAGGGTCCATTAAAATTATATGTAGTATAATTTTAAATTATATAAAGACCTGTATTTTAAAATGAATAATTATTAGCTTGCAAAGAATTTATTGGGGGATGTTAGTGTATTTATTATGTATCAGTTTATTTACTACACTCACACTTTAATTCTAGTAGTTTGAAATTCTTGGAATGTAATCATATCATATATAATTTAATATTTTTTCAATTTGTGTGATTGGATAGCTCTTTATCATTTTAAAATTACAGTATTGGAAAAATATTTCATACCTTTTTCTACCTAACCTGTCATGTCCAAGGTTTTTTGTTTATTACTTGCTTGTTTTTCTCTTATGTAGCATTCAATTTGATGCTTTGGGCAGGGGGACTACTAATTTTAGCATGACATAAATTTATATTATTAGTAACATTAATTAAGGAATTTGTAGGAGATAATTTGTGGTTATGGGAGTTGAAAACTTTTTGTCTTTGTGTGCTTTTTCTCTTTATTTGGTGAAACTTTTGCAGCAGGAGCTCACCCAGCCTGAATGCAATAAAAGATTCCATGACCACTGAAAAGTCCACTCTAATTTTAGATTCCTCTACTGCTTTGCCATTTTGGCAATACATTCGATAGAATACAAGATTTGCAGTCTAAGGCTCTCTTCCCCAGTCACGACTAATTTGGTGAGATCTTGAAATATCATCTTTCTGAAAAACTGTGCCCAATATGCATAATATAATGTATCAGTTGACCACATTCTTTCACAAGGTTTGCACAAGACAAACAGACAAAATATGGAATTTTTGCCCAAACCATGTCTGGAAAAACTGAGTCAGAGTATAAACAATTTTAGCAAAGGTGGCTCAACAAGACTGATAACTTCTGATTTCCAAAGAATATTTAGATAGACATGTGTTATAACATACATATAGAGTTTACATACTCAAACTATTCATTGAAATATGTAGATTGCTAGAAGAATCTCCAAAGGAATATATGTATGTGTATAGACAGATAGATAGATGATAGATAGATGATAGATAGATGATAGATAGATAGATAGATAGATAGATAGATAGATAGATAGATAGATGATAATGTGTGTGTGCATATGTGTGTGTGTGAAAAGTAGGTACAGATATTCTCTGTAATAAGTAAAACATGTTTAAACACTTAGTCCCTCTGTAGAGAACTACCCAAACTTGACTTTTTT
>NW_024353908.1:2151998-2180728 GCF_902729225.1 Pteropus medius
CCATATAAAATACAATTGACTACAGGTACAAAATGACAACTATCCAGGGATTATAGCTAGAAGACTTACAGGCAGTAGAGTGATGCAAATCCTGGTCTCCATTTACACTCTCCACTCCTCTAATGTGGTTCAGCCACTCCAGTAGCAGTTCTGAATGGAAGACAGTGTCCTAAATGCCCAGTGATTGCTGTACACTGTTTTCTACAAAGGTAGCTAATTTTGAGGTTCTGGAGATGGTGTGGAAGGTATAGATACATATCTATAACTTCATTCTGGTTTGTCATTTTTCTTTTTGTCTCTATGTTTGGGACAATAAATTTAAAAAACTAAATACATATGAATCTATACAGAGAGAGTTTGTGGCAAAAACTGTTATTTGCTTGTTTATTTGTCTACCTTTCCCAAGGGAGGTGGATTAAAAAAATGATAACTTCTAGGAAGCAATGAGACATGGTCAGATACTCTCTCTTCCAGTCCTACCACGAGATATGGATTGCTGTTGATTGGCAGTGGAAGCTTCTATCTTTCCTACGAGGTCTTCTAATTAGGGAATTTATTGGGATTTGATGGAATTTTTTCCACTTATTTCTCACGACAATGCACTGACATCTTCAGAAAAGAAGTTGAGTATCAATTCCCAAAGTCATCTTTAAATTTGTTACAAATATCTGGAAAAAAGTGCTTTGAAGTTTAATAGAGAATAGTTGCTACTATTGTCCATTTCATTGCTGATGGTAGCATATTCCTCTGATTCCTTTTTTAATCATTTGGACAGATTCTAGGAGTGAGTAAATGGAGTTCTAAGGCAATATTTCTGGCTCAATCTTTTTGAAAAGTTTTATTTAATTTTTCATATCTATTTTGTTACCATTTTGTAATCTAACACAGTTTCTAAGAACAAAGCTCTGGTCAGAAAAGCAAATATTAGATGAACTCTCTCTCCTCTTAGAAAAGAGAAAAAATATCTAGGTGTTTCCTGGTAAATATTGTAACTAAGAGTAATGAGGTAATTAAAACCCATTTTATCATAAGCTAAATTTTTTTTACAGATAGTGGACATTGTACAAGAATGTCATCTGCCTCTTTTATTGAAAATCAATTCTCTCTCTCCACTTCTAAAGATAGTGTGGCAGGAGCTCTGAGTAAATGAGGATTCTTTTCAATGAGGAATCCTGGTGAGGAAATTGTTCTGCTGTGAATGGTAACAAATTAAAACTACAAATTAACATGAATCCACAGGAAAAATTGAATATCACCTTAAATAACTTTGTCATTTAGCTAGAGGTACACTAACTTTCACTGGATTTACAACAGTAGAGACAGGACTATAACCACTGAGACACTTCTTATTGTGTTTTCAATACTAGAAATAAAAAAATGGAGAATTTGGCTTTTGTAATATGTCCTTAAAAGATGAGCTATATGGGTCTTTATATAAATTTATATTTAAAAAGGAATTTTTTGTCTATTTAAATAAAACCTCACTCTTTAAAGAAATGGTTTCTCAATAAAAACATGTTTATAAGAATATTAGTTTTGTTTTAAATATTAACTTTTACTTTTTCTAGCTTCCACATTCTAGTCATCACATACACACACACTATTATTTCATTATGAAAATGGCTGTTCATTCTTGCAATAATAGATATTAAAGTTTGTAAGACACAGCTTTCACTTTTCCTACTATATCTACGATTGTGAACAAAAAGTATTATGGCACAAAATTTCAATGGGTTTGATAGCCATATAAGTTTATTATAACATAAATTTTCTCTTAAACTAAGATGTTTTGCTTTGTTTCCTAACCCAAAGCAAAATAGCTCCAACATATTTAATAGAAATTAATAGCTATGTTAATTTCATTAATAGCTATATACCTTACATAATAGCAAGGCTCAAGAATACATACCAATGTCATTTATTTCTCCAAAAATCAATCTAAGTTGTATTTGCTATGCTTCCACATCTCTAAATACATATATAATGTGTGTATATATATATATATATATATATATATATATATACATGTGTGTGTGTGTGTGTATATATATATATTCCTACCTTACTTGATAAACACTCTTTTATTCTTAATTAATGTTTTCTAATCATTCCATCAGTTAGCTGAAGTCTCATCAGTCTAGAACATCAGTCTAGAATTTTTTAACTCTTGTCACTAATTATTCTAGTTATTCCGTGCATCAGCCATTATTTGCCTGTCTGCCATTTTACCTAATATATACATGAATAAATGAATAAATATGTATGTACATTCATTTTATTTGTTTTGACTATATATGTAAATAAAGAGTATATGACTAGTGTCCACAGCATTTGTTTTTATGCTTCCCTTATCAAAGTTAATTATTTGTTCAAATAAGAAGTCCTCTTCTAATTACAGGGCTTGGGTAAAGGCAAATAAATATGAAGATTTGTCTTATCTTCTTTATTAAAATATGAGCTTCTTAAAAATAATGGCCATGTTTTCTACTTCTTATTGCCTAACTACTGTGCTCATTTCCAATAAATAAATTACTGAATAATTTCAAAGAAAATAAATTCTAATTGTATTTAGAGACATTTTAAATTAAGATCTTTAAAAAAAGGTATAGAAAAAATAAAGGTATACATAATAAAACACTAAAATCTTGATATGATATAATTTAAATAGCTCAGAAAGTCCTATAGAGATTTCCAAAATTTTACATTCATTTTTTATTAAGAAAAATCACCTATTAAGTTGCTCCTGTGAATCAGGATTGGAGAGCATGGTGACAGTTGCTTAAGTGCCATGTTGAGGAGGCAGATGTCAGGAAAACCTTCAGAGAAGCAATAAGTAATGCACAAGTTAACATTTACCTGCAAAAGTGAGCTTTTGAGGTCAGGAATCCTGCTTATTCAATTATTTCTATTAACAATATCTAGCACAGTGTTGGGCACACAATAGGCACAAAATAAACATTTGTTAAATAAAATTCTAATGAATCTATAACAAATTTAGACAAAATACAGAGTAAGCAGAGATTAGATACATTGAAATAAATCAACAGATAAAGATAAGAGCAACTTCATGAAAAAGAAGTGAAGTGGCTCCATATGAGGAGCTAGCCAGCTAGATGACAGAGAGGAGGCACTGAAAATAGAACAGAAAGGTAAACAAAAAAGCTTGTGCCATTAAAAAGGTGGATGAGCATGACCCCTTTAGAAAGGTACATTAAATTTAATATTTGGAGAGATCAAAGGAGAAAAAGGAAGGAGTTCATGTCAAACAGAGGTGAAGACTGAAAAAATAAGATCTTTAAAGAAAATAAAAGACTAGAGAAAGATCAGTAACAAGCTTTGCAATGGTCTAGACAATTGGTGATGCATTTCTAAATAAAAATAGTGACAGAGGACTAGGAGAGGAGCAGTTACCTGCAAGTATGAGTAGGATCAACATGTCATCATGTTGAGTGAGTGAGTGGATGTAAGTGAGGAAGAATAAGTATAGCATGATTTCCAGTTTCTCATGTAAACAACTGGGTGGGGTTATTAACTGAGATTGAGAATATGAGAAAAATGTTAGGTTTGGGAAGGATGGTGCTAAATTTATTTTAGATTTGTTAACCTTGAAGCACATTCCAGTTAATGAATTCCAATTAACAGATGGATATATACATATTTAGAGTTAAAAATAGAAATGTAAGATAAAGATAAAAATTGGGAGTCATGGGAATGAACGCGGTCATTGATACATTTAAAAAATTAAGCTTGCCAAAGGTGAAAAAGTTGTGTTCCTTCCTAAAAGAAAGAAGAATCAGTAATGATAATTACCCGCAGGAAGTAGGGAAAGATGAAGACTATGGACTACAGCAAATAGGATATCACAGGAGATCATAGTAAGAGCTACTTGGATAGAAAAGAAAAGTGACTGTATTTCAAGAGGCTGAGGACTAAAGAAGAGCTAAGAAAATAAAAGAAAAGTTGAGTGCTGAACAGACAATTTAATACAACAATGGTGCAATGCTGATAATAATTTTCTCTTTGCCCTTAACTAAAAGATACAATCTTATAGATGCACAGGCAAAAATAATTTTCCTGATAAAGGCATAGCAAAAAATATAGTAAGTGTGTTACAGACTATCTTTTGTGGTACATTAATAAAAGTTATGTAAAGTATAGGTAGATCAAACAAATAAAAGCTTACAATTTAAGGCTTATATAAAAAAATATAAATGCAAAGTTTGACCAGTATTATAAAACTGCACCTCATAATTTAAAGTTCTCACACAATATATTTATTCTAATTAATTTCATATCTTAAAGTGAAGGAGTAAAAAACCAGTCACCATAACTATTAAGGCAAAATAGAAATAATGATCTAACATATAACTAGATAATTTAGGAAAGTTCATACAAGCCATTTTGAGAATTCAAGGCAAACCTGGATCTTGTCTTTTTTTAACTTAATCTTTTCAAACAGATCACTGAGGTGACTCCATGCTTAGGATTTTTATAACAGGGTTAATGTTCAATAATTAAAACTAGATATTTAAATTGTTTACTAAAATATCACTTATTTGAATGTTGATGGCTTAAAAGATTTCTATTTTTTAAAAAATCAACAACCTTTAAATTTGTTAAAATATATCTGGAAAATGTGATTTTGCCAAGAGTAGAAACCATCTAAACTTTTTGAACTGTCTTCAAATCTTTGGGGAATTGAATTTGTTGATCTTTAGAAAAGTATAACTTCCTGTTAAAAGGAAAACTTCTGAAAAACCAAAAAACTTCTTGAACATCAAGTAGTTAGTGCCATAAATAACTTTTTCAGAAGCTATACACTAATTAATTATAAACATATGGATTTTATTTTCTCTAAAATGACCAATCTTCTTTTAAAAAAGGGAAAAATATTGGCAAAATTCCTTACAAGTTTTGCTACACGTAACACTCCGAAAAAAGTTTTAGAAACGGACCATATATATGGTCTATACTTGAAAATTGAATGTGATATACGTTGACTAATTGTGGTATGCTAAAACTACAACCATATACTAGAATTACACAGTATTTTTATAGCACTAAATTTATAATGAATTCTCTAGGCTTGTGGCATTTGAAGATTTAACACTCTCAGCTTCTACTGTTTTCCACTAATCTGAAAGGTCAACATCATGCTATATTCCTAGCTTTGCTAAAGCACAAATGTAAGTCAGGAAACAAATCCCTGGTATCCACATCTCAATGTAACTTTATGGGTTTTCTACTCATCTTGTAAGAGCAATGCTTATGGAGTAAAACAGTTTGTCCTTTGAGAAACGTGTCCATGAAGAAAGATAGAAGCATCAGTTAAAAAATAAATAAAAATAATTGTTGCATTCAAATTGCACAGGAAACACAGGACGTAACAAAAGGAGTTTGAAAAGCTGGGAACCTCAACAAATACTTCCACATTTCCAGATTTAGAAACAGATGTTCTTAGGAAGAATTGCTCTTGAAAGCCCATAAACTTCTTCCACTCAATAGCTTGATATCTCCATTTTGAGCAAGTAAATGATATTTGAATTTCAAAATAGAAGAGATGATTTCAAAGGACAGACATTTAAAATGTATGTGTTTACCATGAGATAATAACACTAAAAATAACGACTATTTTCTATTTACTGGGCACTTTCTGTGTGCCCACTGTGTTAGTACCTCATGTAATCTGCACAATAACTTAACAAGATAAGCCTTTTATTTTTCTTTTTGTACACCTGAGAAAAGGGAGGTTCAAGGAGGTTATGGAGCCTTCTTGGGAAGGTTAGCTCATCCTAGCTCATCAGCCAAGTCTTTTGGATTTTAGTCTGATGTTCATGAGTATTAGTATAAAAATATGTATTTTGAACATGAGATATCTTCATTGCCTCTCGCTGAGCTCATCTACTAGTTTTTATGTAAAATATATTTAAGATAAACGGAAGGTTTAATATCATTACTGAGTAGATAGTAGATTAAGGGAGTGATCTCTGGAAACTTGAGTGAGCTCAAACTTTTGGTCGGCCTCATACTGGCTAGGTCATTTGGGATATGTTATCACCTATGGCCTCAGTTTTCTCACTTGTAAGATGTAGATAATGATGGTATAGGTATGTGACAAGCACTTAAAATAGTGCATGGCACATAGGGCTCCATTATGTTCACTATTATTTCATACAATATATCTCTATAGCCAGAGTACCGTTTCCTTGTCTAATTCTTTATTTCTTTCTTTACTCTCCCTAGAATTTAATCAATGTGGTCAGATATAATAAATAGCCAATAAATTAATAACCATTTTGTGGGGTTAAGAACCGTATAGAGAAAGATATGATTTCAAGATTTTCAATGTAATTCTGACTATTTGCTACAAATATTTTCAGTTTATGGTAATATTTATTTTGCAAATTCATCATGAGATTACATGTGAAATAAGCTTTAAATAAACCCCATTAATAATAAATCTGTGTGAATATAATTAAAATATAATATAACATTCAGTCTAAGATGAACTGGAAACAAATTTTCAAGTGCCACAAGGGAAGAGTCACTTAATTTGATACAATCTGTATTAAGCAATTTAAATTATTTTTAAAATGGCATTTACCTAGCAGACAGAAAGACAAGGAAGATGAGTCAACTTAGAAACCTCCTGCATTTTGCGGCAATGGTGTTGTGATCCTTGAGTAAAGGAAGATCAGTTTGATGCCATTTTGAGCTCATTGTGCATTGGAGCATAAAAAGAAGAGGTGGGTGGGAGCAAAGCTGAGCTAGGAGCCAAGTGAAATGAGACACGGCAGGAGGCGAATGCAACAGTTAGACAGATGGGTGGATGAAAAGACCGGGACACACAGAAAGATGTTCAGTGATGACGCAGCTAAGAAGGGGGAAAGGTTATGATATGTCCCAATTACCACAAATAACCAAAGAAATAATAACTGTGAGAATAAACCACAAAAGGAGAGATTAAAGGCTCATCGAGATCTTTCCGGAATTCTTTTTACAGTCATCCTCAAACTAAGTCACCCAACTATAATTATACCAATTGATCTGACAATTCTTCACTTGTGTTCTTGTATCTCAATACAAATAATATATATAAATATCATTTTTGTTCTTTTTCATTGGATTAAATTTTATAAAGGGCTAAAATTGTACATTCTACTTCAGGATTTCTTCGCACTGACATGAATTTTAAAATGCTGGTACTTGTCATTGTCTCAATAAGAGACAACATTTCAAATATTGATCAGATTTTTTTCATCATCATGGTTTAAGTTTAATTCAAAAATAAAATAATTTATTTGGAATTTAGATACTGATTAAAAAATCTGCATGTTTTAGAAACTGCCTGTCATAGTAAATAGCAGATAGTCATATTTTAATAACAACAATTATATATAGAACACCAACCTGAGATTTCAGAAAATTTCAGTCATTTTATAAAATTATTAGACTCCTAATCAAAAATCTCTCCTTAAATAATTAAAATTTTATATTTGTATATTTTCAAATCAATTAATTAATTAATAATTAACAAGAAATTCTCGAGCATCTGCATTTATGATGACTGTTCTGCCAAGGTACTCATGACTCCACTTCTAAGACTCAACTTTTCTTTTGAAGCAGATTTTGTAATACAAAGAGAATACAAATGGATGAAGATACATTCCCAAAGACCCAAGTCAATAATTGCATTACTAGACTTCCCTATCTAGTTAAAATATTTGCTGTTGCACTTATCATATCACATAATTTATTCATTTGGTATGTGTTTGTTTTCGATATTTGATAAAGAGAGCTCTTGAGGGGAAATTAATTTTGTTATTTGCAATATATAATACAGGCCCTGCCATATAGTAGCATTAAAAACTAATTGTAGAAAGGAAAAATGGAAGGAAGATAGGGAGAGAAAGGAAAGAAGAGTAAAGGCAAAGAAAAGGAAGAAGTCAGATATGTGTGAACAAGAGAAAATGAATGGTGTTATACAACCTGCTTCTATTTTCTATTTAAGCAACAATTTTGTGGTAAAGGGTCCACTGGATTTAGTGTCCTATGAAGGGTTAAACAAAAAATTGTCTTACTTATATACATCTCTTTATAATTTACATAATTCCTTCATATGCATTATTTGTTTGATCTTCACAGTAACTTCATGAGACAAAAATATTTTCTACTTTCTTTTAAAAAAGAAAAAACATGTTCAAATGATTTTCCGA
This sequence comes from Pteropus medius, assembly GCF_902729225.1. Classification (NCBI taxonomy): domain Eukaryota; kingdom Metazoa; phylum Chordata; class Mammalia; order Chiroptera; family Pteropodidae; genus Pteropus; species Pteropus medius. The sequence continues at coordinate 2,160,215 of NW_024353908.1, forward strand.
GATAATAAACAGCAGAATTAGAATCAAATTAAAGTCCTCTAAATTCATAAATTTCTCAGAAACATAATTGTTTAATTTTTACTAAATTAATTGTACACATCATAGTGAAGTCCTTGAAGAGAGGCCTAAAGTTTGTTGTGTGAAAAACAAAGAGTAACAATAGTAATAATAATGACAACAACATAGCTAACATATTTTGACGGCTTACTATTTTCAGATATTGTTCTAAGGATTTCCATGTATTTGCCTATTTTGTCTTCGCAGATCCACATGAAATTCCCATTACTATGTTTATTTTATGTGTGAGAAAAATGAAGTGCTTAAAGATGAAGTAACTTATTTAAGGTTACAGAGTCACAGTAAAGTTGAGATTTAGCCTTTATTATCTTCTATTTAAACATCTCTATCCTTAAAACAGTTTAAATATGCACTTCAAATAAGAGAAATTACTGTTAGCTCATCATGTCAATCTAGAAAGTTTAGACCAGTCTCTGAAGCCAGTTGACTGTGTTTTTTGGCAGAGCACTAAGCCTATTTTGTATCTGCTTCTTTCCCGTGAAATGAGAATAAATGGAATGATGCCCTGAGTTCTAAAACTCTACACATATTCTTCACAGCACTGCAGTAGTACACCAGGAAAGAAGAAATCAGACTGGAAAAGTCAGCATATCAATTAAGAAAATGATGAGTCAAGAAGAAGAATAAGCATCAAAAATATTTATATATCCTACAATTGTTTTAATGCTCAATGTCTATTCTGTCTACAGCTACTTAGGGTAAACCACTTTAAGGACATATTTGTGATCCTTTATTTCAACCATAAATGACTCCGGAATTCTGAAGGTGGAACTCAGACAGGTTAAAATGACCAAGTCTCACAGGTATATTGAGGAGGTCTAAGTGTCAGATCCCCTGGGTGAACTGGCTCCTTTGCAACCAATGATCACCAATATTTCAGGCTCATTTAAGGGCAGGTAGTTCTCGAATACTGCTTTTCAGCATTGGCTTTTGGGATACTAAATTACCTTAATTTTTATTTCACTTCCCACTCTCTGCTTCTTGTTTTAATTACTCTGATTTCTCAGCTTTTTAATCTCATTTTTAAACATGCAAATCTTCTAAGGTCCAGTTCTTGACCTTTGTCCTTCTTTTGCTTAACTGTCCCTTGGGAAACTTGCACAATCTAAATAACTAGAATTTATGAGAATATGAGCACGATCCCTTCCTGCCTAGTAGTCTCTTTCAATTAGATGTCTCAGCATCACTGCAAGTTAAATAGGTGTAAATCTAAAAAAAAATAACTTTTCCTAAACCAATATTGTATATGGAATGTCCTGTATGGTTCTACAATTCATCTTTAACTCCTTTCTCTTTCTTCTACAACCTAGTCCCTTCATTTTTTTTTTAGAGTAAACATATATGTTTGAAACAACAGATAAATTTTTTGTTTTGTCCTATTCCTGATCTAAATAATTATTTCTAAATCTTTTGAATGAAGAGCATTAAGAAAGAACTAATTTAATTTCAATCAAAAATTTTTAAAAGATAAAGATTTAAAAAATATTAAATAAGGGGAGAGAATAATTAGAAGAGCAGTTTGTATTTTCTCTTCTATATCTTCATTGACAGTTAAATATAAAGAATAATACATATCCTATTAGTCAAAAAATAGTTTTGGAAGATATTTAATTAATATACCTTTCTTTATCTCTCCCTCACTATCTATGTCTTTTGTTCTCTCTACTTATCTCAACTATTTTTTCATGTGTTTTCAAAATTACTGTGACTATTGAACAACATTGAATCTTAAGAATGATGGACATTAACTTATAAAATATAGTTTGAATAGCATTCACTGTCTCATTTTTGTCCAAGTGCTGACATCAGTTTGAGCTCTGAATCCTTGGGAGCATTTTAGAGTTGAATGCACATAACTGGGAATCGGGTATTAGTTCTTGATAAGCCACAAACAAGCGTGACGATTTTTTTAAGTATGAAATTCTATGAGTTTCATTGTCCTCATTTGTAAACTGGAGTGCTAGGCAAAGCAACTTCTCATGTACTTACAAATCCTAGAGTGATATGCTTCTTGGTTTTATTCTCAGATTTGTTTCACTCAGATATAGCTATGAAAAAATATGAATAAAAAAAGTCAAAATAGATTTGAAAACCATGTATTTAAAGCTTAAAACACAAATAATAAACATAGAGGTACTTAGTGCCCCTCCAGAAGAGACTTTAGAACGATCAGGTAAAGTACATTGTTATCTGGAGACTTGTGAGATTAGTCTCAGCTACTTTTAGAACTGTTCTTGAGTACTCAGTAGGGGGAAAGTACTTTTATAAATTTTAAAATTCGTCATCAACTTGAGGATATATTCAATTAAGGTGTCATGTCTCATCTCAAGTGGAAAAACAAAGGTAAAAAGCCTAGTGGTACAATAGCATTTAACATCTGATAATAGTGTTTCTGCCTGATTTGGTGTAATTACCCAGACTGAACATGTTCAGCTTCAGAATTATAGGCAACCATTAATTATCTGTTCCCTATCCCAAAGTGTATATATTTTTCATGAACCTTTAGGGTTAGGAGTCAAAAGGAAGTACAGCAGTTTGTTTTATTTAAACTTTAGTTTGGGGTATATTTTACAAGACATTTGGGAGACAAATAATTTGTAATACACCACTATTAACTTTAGCTAGTAGTGGATAAAAAAGAAATATGCCAGCTTAGTTCACTAACTCTATGGATGTCAATGATGTCTGTAAATTAGATATTTTTTCTTAAATATCACACTATATTACAACATTTCTCATCTTTTTTCTACTTATAAATAAAACCAACTCCTATAAACACCCGATGACTTAAACTGGTGAGACAGGAAAAAACATATTTCCTCCACCCCTACGCACCCATGGGTATGAGATATTGAAAGAGAAAGACACAAAGAAAAAATATTAAATTCTGTGTATGAATACAATCCCTTTTGGTATTTTCTCTAAACACTACAGTTAATTTTTAAATTGCTGTTCAATTTTTGTAAATGCCAAATTCAAATCTCATTGAATGCAACAATGAGCCAAGATACGATAACTTAGATTCATACAAATAATGCAAAATTTTGAAGTTTCACTAGATAATGTCACTGGATCGTCTGTGACAGCATATCCAAAAATAAAATGTGTCCTCTTTTATAACTTTCAATTTGGGATCTCTAAGTAAAGTTTTCAGGTTTTGCTCTGCACAAAGGTGCTTTGCTCAGAAATATGATTGAGAGCTGAAATCAGCCTGATTTTAGCTCTCCAAGTCAAGGGGCAATGGCAAGAAGCTTGTACTTTCCTGCATCCCACCTGATAGAAAATTGTTTTTTTCTAACTCTTTACCCAGAGATTTTTCCTAACATGCAATAAGGAGCTATACATGAAAGCAAAGGGCCTTGCTTCTTTTTTTTTTTCTCTAGCATAATTCTACATCTGAAATTTCTTTAAAGAGTATGTTTTATTAGAAAAAGGATAGTATCCTATATGTCTTTGTTTTCCTGTCACCTAGCACAGTGCTAGGCTTCTAGTAGACACTGAATATATATCTGTTGAATTAATTGAATTTGGAAACAATGGAGTTAGTCGCTTGCATTCAAAACTAAGGCTTTGTACAACTAAGGCTTTGCACAGACCATGCCATTTACATGGAATGCTATGAAAATGGCACCCCCTGGACTTGTGCAACAAGTTATTATATAACCTTGGGTGGACTCTTAATTTTATAATGGCATACAGTGGCATTTTTTTTTTTTTAAGAATAAGGCTAACAATTAAAGGATAATGTACTCTTCATGCACAATATCTTACTCTACCTCATGTATTCTTTGCAGTTATCAAGTAAATATTTATCATTATTTTTTAGATGAATTAACTGAGACTTAGAGAATTAAAATTACTTCTTGCCTAAGATCACACAGCCAGGATTTTTCAGAGCCAAAATTCAAACATGTTAGTCTGATACCAAGGTATATTAGTTAAAAGTTATCTTTTTTTATAAATATTCAAAAAATTTTATGGAACAATAGAGTGCTATATATGATTGAGTACTTAGGTACCAGATTTTTCATGACCATTACTCTATTAATACAGTAAGGCATTTAAGTAATCTTTAATAAGCAAAATACTGTGTCATGCTGTTATAACCTATAAAAGTGCATGTCAAAATATTTTGACTCTAACTTTTGATAAAATAATAAAGTTCTAGAATATTCATTAAAGTTAGTTTTTAACACAAAGCCACAAACATAACAAAGCAATGACTACCTATGGTCCATCTGATTTTCGCTTAGTAGATATTCACTTAGGTGAGGATAACAAAAATGGTGAAAAACACAAGAGATTCTGTTATTATTCTCATTATACTAATTTCTATAATATTTTTAAAATACCTCTTTCATATTACTCCATTTAATCTCATTTCATAGAAGGTAAAAAGATACAAGGAAGACTAATTACTTTTAAAAGGTGGTGCTAGTAAGAGGAAACTGACATCAAGACTTAAACACTAGTCTTTTAACTCTAAATTAAGAACAATATCTATTTTATTAAAGATATTTTGGTTTATCCTGACCACTGAGCAGACTGAGCCAATGAGAAATATGTTTTCTAATACAAGTTATTTTTTATTAGAAAAGATGCCTACCAAAAGTTGAGCAATTTCACCTATCCTGTATTTAGCTAGAAATCTTATACTGATCAAAGCAGAGCACTTGGTATCGTTATCCTGCTGACTTTTCATGTCCAATGAGGCAGTGAAAGTAATGAAGATTACTTCTGCTCTAGATTTAATTATTACCAAAAAGACTTTATTGATGAAATGAAAAGGCAGGAAGCTTAGAAGAAAAATACCTTGTCCTGATAGCCAAGGAAGGGAACCTTAGGCCTGGTCTCACATGCATTTTGTCTCCTAGGGTGGGATGCAGGGGAGTGCAAACTTCATGCCACAGCCTCATGACTTGGAGAGTTCATTCAGCTCCAATTGTATTTTCTTATCAAGACATCTTTGTGCAGAGCACAACCTTCACCACTGTATTTAGGGAGCCTGAATTAAAGGTTATAAAAGAAGATGCACTTTACTTTTTGATATGCTATCACAGAAGACTTTAAAAAATTAATTTCCAGAAGTTTAGGAGACAGAATAGATTACTGCTATTATCAAATATTTTCAGAAGCAAGATATTTCAATTAAAGAGAAAATGTAAATGCTGTGTATGATCATAATAAGAATAAACCATAGGGGAAGAAGGCATTTGTTTTTTAAATCATTTTTAATAAAAATTAAATATATTTAAGGTGTAAAATCGATGATTTAATGTACAGAGTGAAATAATTGCAACATTCAAGCTAATTAACATATCATCTCACATAGTTACCATTCTTTCATCAGGTGATGAAAGCACCTGAAATCTATTCTCTTAGCAAATTTTCAGTATTCAATATGGTATAGTCATAATGCTGTACATTGGATCTCTAGACTTTCATCCTCCGTAACTTCACCTTTGTACCTTTGACCAACATCTCTCCATTTCCTCCACCACTCAGGCCCTAGTGAGCACTGTTCTACACTCCGTCTCTATATATTTGACTTTTTTAGATTCCCCAAATTGGTGAGATCATGCAGTTTTTTTCCTTTCTTTGCCTGGTTTATTTAACTTAGCATAATGTCATTTAAAATACTGTTCGCCAGAGAGGTGTTTAATGATTCCAGGTGAAGGACATATGAATAAGTAGAAGGAACACAAAATGGAGAAAGAAAACCGAAAGTTCATGACAGAGAAGTTGAAATGTATATTAAGGACAGTTGTGAACGAGTCAGAAGAAAAAACAACATAAAGGTTATTTACAAATATGTTTAAAGCTAGAATAAGGAGAATAAAAAGAACATTACCCAGTAGTGGGAGAAGGCAATGAAATATGTGTCTATTAGTATTGCATAGCCATATATGTCCACTGATGACGGAAGTAGAATATATTGGTGGGTGACAAAAAATAAGCATTACTTCTGAACCCTATTTTGTTTCTGGCTTCTCTATTAAGAAGAATGACCTTAAAGCCAAAACTGGCACAGTCAACTTGAACTAATGGGGGACAGAATTTCAAGTCAAGTAAGGCTAATTAGCAATAGTTGTAACCTGATATGAATATGAACTTTAGATTTAAATACTGATACTTCTACTTATGAGTTGTGAAATTTTTAATATCATATTGGAGCTCTTTGGTTAGCACTTCTCTTTTCTGTAAAATGAATGGCATCATCCCTATAACATTGTGAGATAAAGAAGTATCTAGAGGCAAATATCAAATAGATAGTCCTCATACACTGGCAATGCTCAATTTATTATTATGATTATGATCATGATTATTATTTGAGCCCACATGTTTACATGTTTACTCCATTCTTCCTTGAAGTCTTAGAAAGCAAAATCTGTATCTAGTTATTTTAGTTCCATTCCAAACTCCTAACCCAAATACTTCAGCTTAAATAAATGGTGAAAAAGCAAACAAACAAAAAAAATGAAAATAATACAAGAGCATTGAGTTGTTTTAAATGACTTCGATTTTTCATTCTGACTAATTGCACACCAGGAAATAAAATTTACAGATACAAACCGTTAGTAATTATTAAAGAATTATGAGAAATATGGCAAATTTCTGAAATATAGAATACAGAAATATTCTAATTTTTAACATGAGAAAAAATAAGATTCTAGAAACTACTGACTAGAGATTTAGAAGTTGATTCATAATCTAATTCTGGAGTGGAGAGTTGAATACAAGGCTGTGAGTACTTCAGGAAACTGTGTTCTTTAAAGGAAGCCAAATACACGAAGCAAGCAAGAGAAATATTATTATATAACGAAGTATTAACAAAAAAAAAAGTCTCAAAATATCTTTATAGATACAAGAAAAACCTAGGTAGGATAATAGAAATATAGGAGTCTTCCCTTATCTGCAGGGATGTGTTCCAAGACTCCCAGTGTATGCCAAAAACTGCAGATAGTATCGAACCCTAGATATATTGTTTTTTCCTATACATACATACTTATGATAAAGTTTAATTTATAAATTAGGCACAAAAAGAGATTAAGAACAACCATAATAAAATGGAACAATTATAACAGTATACTATAATAAAAATTATGTGAATGTAGCATTATTAAGTAATATAAGGGTTACTTGAACACAGGCACTGCAATACTGTAACAGTCAATCTGATAACTGAGACAGCTACTATGTGACTAATAGGTGGGATATACAGTGTGAATACACTAGATAAAGGGACAATTCATGTTCTGGGTGCGATGGAGTGGGATGGTGGGAGATTTCACCACTCTACTCAAATTGGGGCACAGTCTAAAATTTATAAATTATATATTTCTGGAATTTTGATTTTAATATTTTTGAACCTTGGTTGGCCATGAATAACCGAAACTTTGTAAAGTGAAATTGTAGATCGGGGGTATACTGTAATGGGGATGCCTGAATAGCAATAAACAGAGTTCATCATTGGTCTTATGAGGAGGGCATTCTCATACATGCTCACACGCTACTGATACTGCTTCTATTATCTGCCTTTAAAAAAGCTTTATTGGTGATTAGAGTCATACTAAGACAGAAACCATGTACATGAGAAATGTCAATCACTTTTCCTATCAGGCTCAGCCCTGTTGTGATGGAATTTTCCATTTCATATTTATAATTGTCTCTGTCCATGGTGTCATGAAAGTGAGACTAAGACACACCTAAGGTGAGGGTGCTTCTCAGATCTCGGCTTTTCTGTTCTCAAAACATTGTTTCCTATCAATTTTTCAACTGCAAGGCATAACTAAATTGCTGATGCAAAAAAGGTTCAAAAGGAACAGCTTATTCTTAAATTGTGTTAGTCTAACATAGTGGTCACATCTGGGGATGCTTAGGCCAGATAGAGCACGCAGATATGTTGTGGTTGGCCTGTTAGTGTTAATTTGTTTTGCTTTTAATTGAAACCCATTTCTACAAGTGAAGGTAATTGAACCTATGGGTAGGATAAAAGAGCAAGTTCCTGGATTATACAGTTGGCTGGAGCTCAGTAAAATTATTTACTTTAGAGAAGGTATATTCTCCTCAATTTGCCAAACAAGCCCTGTTTACTAGTCTGGTTTTCTTTATCTCCAGACTCAGCTAAGAGCTAAAAGAGAGAAATTATGAGAAACCAAATCTCAATTTGTTATAAAGAAGCGTCATCATCAAAAAAAGGTTAAAAATTTATAGAACTTCCAGGTTCAAGATGGGATTAGATCCCACATGTTTCTCTCTATCCTTCCAAAGTGCCACCAAAATAACCATATCCCATTAATCAGAACTGAATCATGTGTCAGCCAGTTATAAAGGATTCTGGGAAATATGCTTATTCAAGACAACTATGACTCAGTGAAAAACTGGACATTCTATTACTACAGAAGAAAGGAGAAGGAATAACCAAGAACAACCAGCAGCCTCTGGCCATGGACTCAAACCACAAACCAGACTGTAAATGGCGTTTGGGAGAGTGACAGTCTTCCTTCTATTTGTGAAATCTGCAAGGAAAATTATTTCCTCAAAGAAGAGCTGGTGCTCACTTAAAAGCAGGTATTGTCAGGAAGGATCAGTGAAGTGATTGAGGAGGAATGGTAGTCCAATAATAAGAACAAGTTTCTCAAAGAGAAGATTTGAAATTTTGGGAGTTGGTCAGGGAGAACAGAAGTGGGTTGAGAAAACTAAAGAGAAATGGATGATCTGAGGGACTTAGATCTTTAATGACAGTTCAAGAAAATAGGGCCAAGGTTGGGTCAGCTTGCTGCAAGTGTGTCAAAATAAAAATAATTGACCTAATACCCGCAGCTACTCAGGACTCTGCTACATCTTGGAAAGGCACTAAGAATGTGAGATGTGAGAACGTGTGCATATTTGACAGCAGCTCTGCGTGGTAGATCTAGGAGAAGCATGGGCATGAGGAAAGCTAGGGCAGCTGAGACAGTCTAATTTATGGCATGAAGGTATAAAGTTTTAGGAAAAACTGACAAAATCAATAGTCTCCAACAGAATCTGCAACATCTAGTTCCTACTTTTCAAATGTATAGGTGGAGAAAAAATTTGGCATTTTTATACTTCCTATTAGCAAAAACATCCTATAAAAAGAAGGGAAACAAGTAACACTAGAAATGTATACAGTACCCGTGATGGCAACATATAAGCAGATTTAGACTGAATCATATGGGTGCCCCAAGGAGGCTAACAATTTACTGCCTCTTTTAACAGGCATTGTGTAAATATTTAATATTTATTTAGAAAATAAACTGAAGGCTTCATGTCAAAAGGGACAAATGAGGGCTACTGGTGGAAAAGCTCGAACTTCTATGTTTCTCCTTGCTTTTCTGTTACTCTGCTTTTTGGCAAACTTGTACCTTCCACAGGGAATACTAAAGCCCTACAGTTAAAAAACAAAAACAAAAATCCATGTTTCTTGGAAGGTAATTTGCTACTCATCTATTATCACTTGAGCATACTCATTAAGGTCAACCCCAAGGACATGCCAAATAATTCCTTCTAACAGAAGCCACTATACTGGACACCTGAAATTGATATAATATGGAACATCAACTATAATTTTAAAAATTAAAAAATTTTAAATTAATTAATAAAAAAATAATTCAGAATGCAATACTCTTCCTAAGAGTAATTCAGAAAAACACATTTTGCTCCATCTTAATGCATTTCTAGTAATTTCTGCTATAGACTGACACTTAGTGTTTGCTATGCAAAGAGACTCTTTGTCTTTGTACACAGAACTCAGCTTCGATCCTGACACACAAAGAATATGTGGCCTCTGTTACTGGAAAATTCACAGGTATTCCAAAATAGACTTTGAGACTATTTTTCCCTGTAAAAATAAAGCAATACACAAATTTACTTCTTTTTTTGTTTGTTTTTTAAATAATTTAAATTTGCCTGATCTTTAAAAACTGTTGCTCTTTAAGCTAATGCTGTAAAGTATTGTAATTATTTACAGACATCATGCTAAATTTTATGACAGTTTTACTATTCAACCCCATTATTTCTGATGATTTGCTCATCTGCCTTCAGGTTGAGTAAATTTTTTCTTCTCTAAATTTCCATTCAACAGCTTTTGCAGTTTTCTTCCTCCAAAAAGAAAAAATATATATTTTTCTCTTTAGAATATCATTTTCAGATTTTGCATCAACTAGTCTACCTTCTTTACCTTCCCCTTAGCTCCTCATGGCATTTTGTAATCTGAAAGGTCACTTATGAACCATGGCAGACTCCAGAGAGAAATTTTTCTATTTGAAAAATAGAACTTTTTAAAGTGAAGGAAAATATTAGCAACAATCTTCTAGAAAATACTGTATCTCTCTGAAGGGTAGCATTGGTAGAATTTAGATTCAGCAAAATCTTGCTAAATACTCAAAGGTAATTTTGCTAGAGTGTATTCACTTATTTCCAAAAGTCTGAAACAAAAATAATGCCATCTCTAGCCTACTTGGTGAGAGAGAAAAAGTCTTGTTTATAGTTACAATGAGTTGGAACTAATTCTGTTTCTTTGTTTCTAGTTTGCCATACTCAATCTAATTGTTAGGGTATATGTATCTTTCTAAATAACATTGTTTGCTTTGAATAAGATGTGACTGAGAAAGAGTCTCAGTTCACAGCCTATGGAATCTATTTGTATCTCCAAGGAAATAGTTGTTTACTACATTGTCATTTGTTCAGAGCACAACACAGAAGTGAATTCCCATCAATATTCATAGTCCCTGTAGCCTCCTGAGGCTCCCTGTGAGATTGTGCTCCATTTAGCTCTAAATCTGTATTCCCATATAGATTTAAACAAGAGAGCTAAGGATATTTTGAAGTCTTTTGTTCTCACTCACAGTAATATTTAAATAGTCCAGTGGGTATGCAAGTATTGCCTATTCCTTTATTGCTTTGTTATAGTCTACTACAAAAGAGTCACCTTAGGGAAACATAACCTTTTTTGCTTTTTTTAAATTTCAGATTTTAAAAAACCTTTACCTCTATGCTTACCAGCTTTGTTATATGTCAGTTTTGCTACATAAATTTACACAAGGTCAGGTATATATAATTTTTTGCAATACTGAAGTTATGTTCTATACTTCTATTCTCACCCAGTATTCTTACACTTACTAGACAGGATAAAACTGGACTTACTTATATTATTATTATTAAACACCACAAAATGTTTGGTATAACTTTAATTATTTAGGAAAATATATATAGTGATGATATATATATAATGAAAATATATATAGTCGTGATGACTATATCATTGAAAAAAATTTTCAGGTATATGTCAACTCAATCAGTAGTAAGAGGTTGCCAAAAAATTAGAATTCTAGGAGTGATGTCAAAAACGTGGTGGAGTGAGAGACGTCCCCAGATCTCTCCCCTTGAAACAACAATAAACTGAACATTTAAAAATAACAAAAAAATACACAATCAACACACCAGCACTTCTGAGTGTGAGATCTGTGCATAGGAGCTATCACAGGTCAGAACCCCAGGAGTCGAGTGGAAGATTGGAAGAAACAAAGAAGCTGCCTATCCCAGCTGGAGCTCCCTGCAGGAGGAGGGGGAGGGGAGAAGGTGCAGCAGGTTCCCAGAACAACTTGGCCTGGGAGAGCCATGAACACGCAGCCTGTGGCAGTGCCCATGGATCAGAGCAGAAAGCAGAGAAGTGGGGACAGCAGAGAAACAACAAGTGATTATTACCAGCCATGGTTGCAAAACGCGAGGCTGAGCTGTAGCCACCATCCCCCAACCAAGCGGGCCCCTCCCCCAAATCCTCTGAGTGAACACTGCAGAGTCCCAGGGGAATTTGATAAAACACTACTGAAACTGTCACTAACACAGACAGGGACTGAGATTGAGGGTAGCGAGCATGATTCATTATCTATAAGAGAAAAAAGGCATTAATACGACTTTATATAAAACAAAGATCCAAGAGGCTTAGACACCACCTACTGGAAACCAAAAGAAAAATGCCTTCTTTGCAACAAGCTAAAGAGAGACCTTTATAGAATAAATCTTTCCAGAAAAAAAAATCAGAATACACTTCCATTAATGCCCAGATGGAGAAATAGTCCATTAAACACCATGAACAACGAAGGTGGCAAGGCATTTCAGAAATAAAGAGAAATCTACAGAAAATAAGCTTATGAACATAGAAATATGAGACTTAAATGTCAGAGAATTCAGGATGGTACTTCTGAAAAAACTCAATGAGACCCAAAACGAATCATATCAACAATTTCAGAAACTGAAAAAACAGCTAAATGAGCAGAATGAGTCCTTTAGCAAGGAGATTGAAACCATCAGAATGAACTGAATAGAACTTCAGGAGAAAAATAAGACACTGCAAGTGTTGAAAAGTGAAATAGCAAGCTTGGGAAATAGAGTTAACCAATTGGAGGAAAGGATCAGTGATATTGAAAACAGAAATCTCGGAATAAATCAGAAGGAAAAAGAGAGAAACCAAAACATGAAAAATAATGAAAGAGAAATACAAGAACTAGCTGATACCATCAGGAGAGGAAACACAAGAATAATGAGCATTCTTGAAGGCGAGGAAAAGGAGCAGGGACTAGAAAGCATTTTCAGGCAAATTGTTGATGAGAATTTCCCAAATCTAAGAAATAAGCTGAAGCTTGGAATTCGAGAAGTCAACAGAACACTTACTGGCCTTCACCAAGACACATTGTATTAAAATTATCAAAAATCAATGACAAAGACAGAATTCTCAGGGCAGCCAGGGAGAAAAAAAGGGTAACTTATAAAGGTAAACCCATTAGATTATCGTCGGACTTCTCAGCACAAACCTTACAAGCCAGAAAGGAGTGGAAACAAATATTCAAACTATTAAATGAAAGGAACAACCAGCCAAGAATAATGTATCCAGCAAAGCTCTCCTTTAGATACGAAGGAGAAATAAAGACTTTTCCAGTCATATAAAAACTAAGGGAATACTCCACTGCGAGGCCTGAACTACAGGAAATACTGAAAGAGGTCAGTCCACCTAAAACAAAATGACAAAAAAATATATAATTTGGAGTAAAGTGATTATCAGACAAATAGAAGCAGAGGAGTGCAACCCTTACTAAGAAAGGGGCATTATAAGCTTAAACGATAAGAAGAAATTTGGTATAGCAAGATAGTAATGAATGTTCAGCATTCATAGGGACAAATTTAGACAACAGTGACTGAAAAGGGGAGGATTCAAAGATCCAGATTTACAAAAGAAAACGGAGATAAGTCACACACAGAAGAAAATGGGCTACTATATATATAACTATCCTTTACATATTCATAATGGTAACCACACGTTAAAGATTCCAAACCGAAGTATATAACATAAAATAAGAAGGACCAGAGGGGAAACCCACAAAAGCCAACCACAATAAAAAAAGAAAAGAAAAAAAAAAAAAAAAACAGACACAAGGACAAGGAAGCAATGGAAACACTGAGGTACCAGAAAGCAAAAGATATAATGGCTACGGCTATAAGAAGACCTCATATTTCAATAATCACACTAAATGTAAATGGATGTGAACTCACTAATTAAAAAGCACAGAGTTGCAGAATGGATCAAAAAAGAAAATCCAACCATATGCTGCCTCTAGGAACACATCTCATTTCCAAAGAAAAGTATAGACTCAAAGTGAAAGGGTGGAAAATGATATTTCGAGCAAATGGCATTTAGAGAAAAGCTAGATTACCAGTAGTAATATTGGATGAAATAGACTAAAAAATAATTTAAAAAAAGGTAAAGAAAGATACTGACGGACACTTCATAATGATAGAGGGAATCATGAACCAAAAAGACATAACATTTATTAATATCTATGCTCCCAATTGAGGAGCCCTGAAGTATATAAAGCAATTAAAAACAGAACTAAAGGGAGAAATAGACCAAAACACTATTGTAGTAGGGGACTTAAATACCCCACTGTTGGATATGGACAGATCGTCCATACAGAAAATCAATAAGGAAATAACATCCTTAAATGACACATTAGACCAACAAGACTTAATTGACATTTACAGAGCCTTTCATCTCAAAACAGTTGCTTATACATTCTTCTCTAGTGCTCATGGAACAATCTCATGAATTGGCTATATTTCTGGGGCACAGAAATAGCCTCAACAATATGAGGGTTGAAATATATGAAAAATGAAATATATGAATAATATGAAGGTTGAAAACAGACAAACTATATTCTCCACTAGTAATACTTTGAAATTGGAGATCAACTGCAAAAAGAAAGTGAAAAGAACCACAAATATATAAAGATTAAACCATGTGCTACTGAATAATGACTGGGTCAAAGAATAAATAAAAAGAAAACTCAGAGATATATAGAAACAAATGATAATGATAGTACAACATATCAAAACTTTTGGAATATGGCAAAAGCAGTCATAAGAGGTAAGTTCATATCATTACAGGCCTATCAAAAAACAAGGACGAGTCCAAATAAAAAACTTAATGCTTCATATTAAAAAAACTAGAAAAGGAAGAACAAATGAAGCCTAAAGTTAGCAGAAGGAAAGAAATAATCAAAATTAGAGCAGAAATAAATGAAATTGAAAACAAAAAGAAAAAGAAAAAAGAAATGCAACAAAGAGCTGGTTCTTTGAGAAGGTTAACAAAATTGACAAACCTCTGGCTAGACTCACTAAAGAAAAAAGAGAAAGGACAAAAATAAATAAAATCAGGGAAGAAAAATGTTACAACAGACCGCAGAATACAGAGAATCATATGAGAATAATATGTGAAAGTATATAAGACCAAATTTAATAACCTAAAAGAGATGGACAGTACTTAGAGAAATACAATCTTCTGAGACTAAATAAAGAAGAACTGGAAAATCTAAATAGATGGATTTTTAGCATGGAAATTGAAACAATCATCAAAAACCTACCAAAAAAGTAAAAGTCCAGGACCAGATGGCTTCACCAGTGAATTCTACCAAACATTTAAAGATTTAATACTTACTCTCCTCAAACTCTTCCGAGAAATCGAAGATGAGGCAATACTTCCTAACTAATTTTATGAGACCAATATTACCCTGATACCAAAACCTGTTAAACATAACACACAAAAAAGAAAACTACAGAACGATATCTTTCATGAACACAGATGCATAAATCTTAAATAAGATACTGGCAAACCAAATACAGCAACGTATTAAAAAGATTATGCACCACAATCAAGTGGGCTTCATCCAAGGAGAACAGGGATGGTTCAACATACACGAATCAATTAATATGATACACCACACAAACAAATTAAAAAATAAGAATCATTTGATCATATCAATAGATGCAAAAAAAGCCTTCAACAAGATTCGGCATCCATTTATGATCAAAACACTTAACAAAATAGGTATAGAAGGAAAGAAACTTAACATAATAAAGGCCATATATGACAAACCCTCAGCCTACATTATACTTAATGGTGAAAATCTAAAAACCTTCCTTCTAAGATCAGAAACAAGGCAAGGCTGTCCACTATCACCACTGTTATTCAATAGAACATTGGAGGTCCTAGCAAGTGCAATCAGACAAGAGAAAGATATAAAAGGCATCCGAATAGGAAACGAAGAAGTTATACTGTCACTATTTGCTGATGACATGAATCTGTATGTAGAAAACCCTAAAGACTCCACAAGAACACTACTGAAAACAATATGCAAATACAGTAAAGTCTCTGCCTACAAAATCAATGTTCAAAAATCCAGTTTTTCTATACTCTAATAATGAAGCATCAGAAAAAGAAGTGGAAAAAAATTCCTTTTGCAATTGCAACAAAAAGAATAAAATATCTAGGAATAAATTTAATGAAACAAGTGAAGGACCTATATAATGAAAACTATAAGACTCTATTAAAGAAATCGAGACAGATACATAGTAATGGAAAGATATTCCATGTTCTTGGATTGGAAGAATCAACATAGTTAAAATGGCCTTATTACCAAAAGCATTATACAGATTTAATGAAATCCCCATCAAAGTCCCATAGGCATTTTTTTTTTAAAAAAATAGAACAAAAAATCATCAGATTTTTATGGAAGAACAAAAGACTTCAAATTGTCAAAGCTGTCCTGAGAAAAAAGAACGAGGCTGGAAGCATCACTCTACTTGACTTCAAATTATACTACAAAGCAACAGTGATCAAAAAGGCATGGTATTGGCAGAAAAAAGTGACACGCAGACCAGTGGAACAGAATCCAGAGTCCAGAAATAAACCCATGTTTATGTTTACATGGGCACATAATTTTCGACAAAAAAAAAAGCCAAAAAACATACAGTGGAGAAAGGAAAGCCTCTTCAATAAATCATGCTGGGAAAACTGGAAAGCCACCTGCAAAAGAATGAAACTAGACTGTTGTCTATCACCACACAACAAAATTAACTCAAAATGGATTAAAGACCTGAATCAATTAAGTGCACAGAAGAAAATATAAGAACATAGGAACTAAACTCATGGTCCTTGGACTAAAAAAAGATTTTATGAATTTGACCTCAAAGGCAAGGTAGTAATAAAAACAGAAATAAATGAATGGGACTATATCAAACTAAAAAGCTTCTGCACAGCAAAAAAAAAAAAAAAAAAAGTCGATAAGGAAACTAGACAACTTAATGCCTTCAATAAGGGCCTAATATCCAAAATATATAAAGAACTCATAAAACTCAGTAACAACAAAAAATAAACAAACAATCCAATCAAAAAATGAGCAGAGGGCCTGAACAGACATTTCACGCTAGAGGATATACAAATGTCCAACAAACATGAAAAGATGCTCAATATCACTAGCTATTAGGGAAATACAGATCAAAACCACAATGAGATAACATCTCACATTTGTTAGAAAAGCTGTTATCAACAGGACAAGTAATAAATAATAAGTATTGGAGAGGATGTAGAGGAAAAGGAACTCATACACAGCTGGTGGGACTGCAAATTAGTACAGCCACTATGGAAAGCAGTATGGAAAACTAAGTATTGATCTACCATATGAGCCAGCAATCCCACTACTGGGTATTTACCCCAAAGACTTGAAAACTCATACCCGATGTTCATAGCAGCATTATTCACAGTGGCCAGGACATGGAAGTAACCAACAATAGATGATTGGATAAAGAAATTGTGGTACATATATACAGTGTAATATTACTCAGCCATAACAAGAGATGAAATACTGTCATTTGCAACAACATGGAAGGACCTCAAGATAATCATGCTAAGCAAAATAAGCCAGACAGAAAAAGTTGAAAATGACATGATATCACTTATATGTGGGATATAAACCTAAAAGCAACAAATGAACACTACAAACAAGCAGAGACTCATGGACATGGTCAATGGACTAATGCTTACCAGAGGGTGGGGGAAGGGTGGAAGGGTGAGGTAGATGAGGTAAAAGTGGTCAAATATGTGGTAACAGAAAGAAATTTAACTATGGGAGGGGAACACAAAATGCCTACTGTTAAACTGTACACCTGAAACTTACTTAAATTTGTTAACCAATGTTACCCCAAAAAAATAAATTAAAAAAAATTTTTTTATATATACATGTATATTTATGTGTGCTCCCCCAAAATTAGCATTCTACATATATATATATTATTTTGAAGCATATAGTCAGCAAACTCTATGGATTATGGATGTATATCCAACAGGTAGAGATTTACCATCTTTTATAATGGGTGGGATCATTACTGAAAATTTTCTTTCTTTCCTTTCATTGTGTCATTGTTCTTAAATATGTATATATAACTATGAGAATTTTTATTTAATTTTATTTTTTTATTTTTCCGCTACAGTTGGCATACAATATTACATTAGTTTCCAGTGTACAACATAGTGATTAAACATTTGTATAACTCACGAAGTGATCACCTTGATAAATCCAGTTCCATTCTCACACCATACATTATTTTTACAAAGCTATTGACTATATTCCCCATGGTATGCTGTACATCCCCATGACTATTTTGTAGTTATCAATTTGTACCTCTTAATCCCCTCCTTCTTTCACTCATCCCCCAAAAGTTCCCTCCGATTTGGCAACTATCAAAATGTTCCCTGTATCTATGAGTTTGTTTCTGTTTTGTTGTTGTTGTTGCCGTTTCTCCTGTTCTTTATATTCCACATATAAGTAAAATCATATGACGTTTGTCTTTTTCTGTCTGGCTTACTCCACTCAGCACAATATCCTCTAGGTCTTTCAGATAGATACCCAGAAGTGGAATAACTGGGTCCTTCATTCCTCGTCCCTTGTTATAGCCTTTGTTTTAAAGTCTATCTTGTCTGGTATAACTCTTCTATCCCAACTTTCTTTGTTTCTCTTTGTTTTTTTCTTTGTTTCCATTTTCATGATACATCTTTTTTCATCCTTTTACTTTCATTCTGTGCATGTCTTTTGATAGAGATGTAGTTATTGCCATTTTAGTATTCATATTTTTATTATATTTTTTTCTTAGTATTAGAGAAGTCCCTTTAATATTTCTTATAATACTGATTTGGTGGTGATGAACTCCTTTAGCTTCTTCTTGTATAGGAAGCTCTTTATCTGTCTTTCAATGCTAAATGATTGCTTGGCTGGGTAGAGTAATCTTGGTTGTAGGTCCTTGCTTTTCATCACTTAGAATATTTCGTGCCAGTCCCTTCTAGACTGCAAAGTTTCTATTGAGAAATTAGCTAACAGTCTTATGAGAGCTCCCTCGTAGGTGCCTAACTGCTTTTCTCTTGCTACTTTTAAGATTATTTGTCTTTAACATTTGGCATTTTAATTTTGGTGTGTCTTCATGTGGGCCTCTTCGGGTTCATCTTGTTTGGAACTCTGCATTTCCTGGGCTTGTATGTCTATTTTTTTAACCAGGATAGGGAAGTTTTCCATCATTATTTCTTCAAATAGGTTTCAATTCTTTGCTGTCTCTCTTCTCCTTTGGTATCTCTAGGATGTGAATGTTGGTATGCTTGATGTTATCCCAGAGGCTCCTTAAACTATCCTCATTTGTTTTGGGCTTCTTTTCTTGTTACTGTTGTGTAGGGTATTTTCTGCTATCTTATCTTCTAAGTCATTGATTCAGTCCTCTGCTTTATCTAGTTTACTGTTGATTTCCTCTAATGTATGCTTTAATTCAGTCATTGTATTCTTTATTTCTGACTGGTTCTTTTTTACACTTTTTTCTATCTCTGTTTTTATGTTTTGTATCTCTGTTGAAGTTATCATTGATATCATTGTGCATCCTTAGAAACAGTGTTTTGAACTCTTTCATCTGGTAGATCGCTTGTCTTGATTTTGTTTAGTCCTTTTTTTGGAGCTTTGTTCTGTTTTTTCATTTGAGACATGTTTTTTTGTTTTGCCATTTTGGCTGCCTCCCTGTCTTTGTTTCTATGTTTTAGGTAGAGCTGCTATGTCTCTCAGACTTAATAGAGTGGACTTATGTAGTAAATGTTCTGTGGGATCCAGTGGTGCAGTCTCCCTGGTCACCTGATCTGGGTTCTCCAATAGTGTCCCTTATGAAGGTTGTATGTGCCCTCCTGTTATAGTTGAGCCTTGGTTGATGTTTTCACATCAGTGGCAGGAACTGACACTTAAACTGATTGATTGCGAGGACTGTCCATAACTACGGTGAAGGAGCTATTGTACAGGAGCTGACTCTACAGAGCAGGATATGTTTTAGCAGAGCTCTGGTACCTGCCCACTCTGTCCTTTGGATGTGCTTGCAAATTTTTATTTAAATTGATACATTCCATTAAATAACTTCTTACTTAGAAAATAGTATAATATGCGACAGGTAAAACTTTAAAAAAAGGGAGGGGGACTTAAAATTTAATGAAATCATATAAAAAAGTAATTCTTGATGGTAAGGTAATTAAAATACAAGTCTAAATACCAATGGAAGGCCTGGAATGTTGTTTTATAGAGTCTTTTTTCAAAAGTAATTTGTACCATTTGCCTAGAATGGTTTAGAAAATGTAAACTTAAAAAGATGTGGAGAAAAATAAGTAATTGAAATAGAAATAAGAAGCCATCCATTTTAATATAATCTTTTCAATATGCATTTAAGTTTCTGATGCCAATTCAGATAAATATAAACATATTTATAAACATAATATAAAGATATATATCTGTCTCTCCTACTGAAAACAACTAAAAACCTATAGATGCATTAAGCAGCTATCTGAAAACTAAAAAATAATATGGTAGAATGAGAAAGGGAAACCAGAACTCAAAATAAGACTGTGTGGAGGTGAGTTTCTTTTTCTTTTTCCCTGGTAGTTCCCAGCCTGGACTGAAAAGCAGCACAGAGGCCAGAATCGCACTCTGGATATAGGTAGAAAGAACTATAAGAGAAGACCTTTATTTTTGATCTAGATATTAAGAAAGGGAGCCCCTGGGCTGAAGGAGA
>NW_024353908.1:2180759-2252869 GCF_902729225.1 Pteropus medius
CCCCCGCCCCATTCTCTGCATCCTAGTCCCAGGCAAACCCATGGCAGTGGTGTCAGGGCTGGACAGCAGCAGCTGGACAGGCATCTAAACTCTGAGGGAAAGAAATTCTTCATTCTAACAAGAGGAACTACTGTCTTGAAAATGTGAAGGAGTAACTCAATTCTTTTTTTTCTCTTTTTATAGTCCTACTGCTTGGCTCCAGTAGCAGACAAAACTGTGAGAAAAACAAAACAGAGTGGGGAACATAAAGCCCTAGCTCTCTAGACAGAAGAGAAAAGTGGGGGGCCTCTGAGAGCCAGAGAATATCAGAGAGACTGAAAAGAGGAGAGAATTCAAGAAAATGATCCTATAAAGTTGTATATAATCTGAGCATGAATTTGACCCGAAACAACACAGTAAAGGCACTGAGAACTGAACTATTGATAGATCACTCCCAAAGACCTCATACTGACCTCTGAATGCTACATACAGGGTCAGGGCCAATTAGCACTGCAAACTTCTTGAAAAATGAACCTACTTAGAGCCATAGCACACAGAACGTAATTTGGAACTTTCAACCTAAACCTAAACAGGTTTATTAACTGATAAAGTGCACACACATGCATATAAACATACACTAACAATCTTCACAGGAATTAAAATGGACTTATAATTTCATAACAATAAATATACCAAATGTCCAGGATACAATTTAAAATTAGCATATAAAAACCAGGGAAATCTCGATGACCTAAAAAAGAATAGAAAACAAATAGATGTCAATCTTGAGATGATGTAGATGCTATCTAACAAAGATAACAACTTCAAGAAATAAAGGTAAATGGAAATACAGTCAGTAATATTATAATAATTATGTATGGCACCAGGTGGATACTAGACTAATCTCTTCATAAACTATATAAAAGTCTAACCACTATGCTGTACACCTGTACACCTGAAACTAATATAAAATAATATTGAATGTCAACTTTAATTTGAATTTTTTAAATTGAAAAGAAAGAAAGGAAAAAAGAAGGAAAGAAAAAAGTAGAGGTGAATATTTTTTAAAAGACAGAAACACAGAAAGTCTCTACAAGGAAACAAATAATATAAAAAAGAACCAAATAAAAAATTTAAAACTAAAATACAAAATAACTGAAACAAAAATTCTTTGGAAGGACTCAATAACCAAATAAAGAAGACGGAAGAGTCAAAGAATTAAAGACATTTCAATAGCAATTATCTAATCAGAACAATAAGAAAAAATGAAAAATGAAACTGAGCCTCATGGATGTGTCAGACAACATGAACACTTTTAATATTTGTGTAGAGTTACAGAGAAAAGGAGAAAAGGAGGTACATAAAACATTTTGAAAAACAAATGCTGAAAACTTAACAAACTGGCTAAATACATAAACTTGCAAGTTCAAGAAGCTCAGCTAATCCCAATTAGAATAAACACAAAGAAATCCATACCTAGAAAAATCATAATCAAATGTCTGAAAATTGAAGACCAAAAAAGTCTTAAAAGCAGCAAGAGAGAAATGATATATTATCTATAAGGGACCATGGTTTGAATGAGAATTGATTTCTCATCAGAAACCATGGGTACTAGAACAACATTTTTAAAGTGCTGAGAGAAAAGAACTGTCGAACCAGAATTCAACATTCTGGTATTCAAAAAAATATATCATTCAGGAATGAAGGAGAGATAAGTACATTCTCAGGTGCAGGAGACCTAAGAAAATTTATTGCCAGCATATCTTCTCTAAAGGAAATATTAAAGTAAATTCTTCAGATAAAAGAGAAATGATAATAGAGGGAAAATGGTAACTTCAGGAATGAAGGAAAACCAACAAAAATAGTAAATATCTGTGTAAATATAGTAGATTAATTTTTCCCTTAATTTGTTTAAACTATTTAATGATTGAAAGCAACATTATAACATTATTAAGAATAGAAGGGAAGTTCCTCAACATGATAAAGAGCATTTATGTAAAACCCACAGCTAACATCATATGCAATGTGAAAGACTGAAAACTTACTTCTTAAAATCAAGAATAAAACAAGGATACCACTTTTACCACTGTCATTAAGCATTATACTAGAAGTTCTAGCTATAGCAATTAAACGTTAAAGAGAAATAAAAGACATCCAAATTGGAAAGAGAGAAATAAAATTATCTCTGTTCACAGATGAAATAATCCTATATGTGGAAAATCTCAAAGAACACACAAGAAAACTAATAGAGCTAATAAATGAACTCTTTAAAGTCTTAGGGTATAAAATCAACACATAAAAATCAATTGTGTTTCTATATACCATCACTGGACAATATGAAAAGTAAATTAAGGAAGGAATTCCATTTACAAGAGCATTTAAAAGAACAAAATACCTAGGAATGAATTTAACCAGACTTGAAAACTACAAAACACTACAGAAAGAAATTTAGTAAATGAAAATGTATCTCATGCTCATGGATAGGAGAATTTAATAAAGTTAAGATGTCCTTACTACACAAAGCAATCTACAGATTTATTTCGACCCCTATCAAAACTCCAATAGCCTTTTTTACAGAAATAGAAAAACTGATCCTCAAATTTATGTGGAATGCAAGTGTACCATACTATAAAGATATAATCAAAAGAATGTGATACTGACGTACAGATAGACATATAGAACAACAAAATAGAATTAAAAGTTCAAAAATAAATCCATACAGTTGTGGCTAGCTGATTTTGACAAGGGCACCAAGTCTATTCAATAGGGAAAGAATAGTCTCTTCAACTGGTGGTTCTAAAACAACTAGATTTCTACATGCAAAAGAATGAAGTTGGACCTCTACCCCCACACCATGTACAAAAATTAACTCAAAATTGATCAATGATCTAAATATAATAAATTTTAGAAAAAATATAGGGTAAATTTTCAAGAACTTAGATTTGACTAAGGAGTCAAAGTTATGACACTAAAAGCACAAGCAACAAGAGAAAAAGTAGGTAAGTTAAACTTTATCAAAATTTGAAGCTTCTGTGCATCAAAGAACATTATCAAGAAAGTGAAAAGAGAGTCCATACAATGAAAGAAAATTTTTGCACATTGTGTATCTGATAATGGTTTAATATCCAGAATATAAAAAAGAACTCCTAAAACACAACAAAAATCTAAACAACTCAATACAAAAATTGGCAAAAGACTTAAATAAATATTTCTCCAAAGATATACAAATATCGAAATTATTACCCGAAAAGGCGCTCAACATCACATCACAACTACTAGGCTGTTTTATCATAAAACAACAAAAAACAACATGTAATTTATATTTTTAAAAATTTCTAAAATTCAATAACAAAAACACAAGCTAACTTAAAAATGGCAAAGGACTAAAATTGACATTTCTCCAAAGAAGATATACATGCAAAGATGCTCAATGTCATTAGTCATTAGGGAAATGCAAATCAAAGCCATAAAGAGATATCACTTCATATCCATTGGATAGCTATAGTAAAAAATATATAATAAGTGTTGACAAAGGTATGGAGAAATTGGAACCCTTATTGTTAGTGGGTATATAATATTGTGAGCATTTTTAAAAAACAGTTGACTAGTTCTCAAAATATTAAACATAAAGTTACCATATGATCCAGTAATTTTACTCACATTTATACACCCAAGAAAAATGAAAACATATGTCCATGTAAAAATTTATTAAAAAATGTTAATAGCAGCACTTCCTAATAGTCAAAAATTGGTAACAATCCAAATATTAATCAACTAATGAATAATAAATAAAATGTGGTATAATTCACTCAATGTATATTATTTGAAAATAAAAAGAAATGAAGTCCTGATACATGCTACCACATTGCTGATCCTTAAAAGCATTTTACTAAGTGAAAGAATCAAATCACAAAAGACAGATATTAAATGATTCCATCTATTGAAATATCTAGAATAAGCACTTCCATAGAGACAAAAAGCAGATCGATGGTTGTTTAGGACTGGAAGTGGGAAAGGGGAAGAGAGATGGGGATTGATTGCTTAGCGCTGATGATATGGGGTTTCTTTTAGGAGGCGTAAAAATGTTTTAAAATTAGACTGTGGTGATGATGGTTGCACAACCATGTAAATATATTTTAAAACATCAAGTTATATATATTAAGTGAGTAAAATTTTAATGTTAATTATATCTCAATAAAACAGTTTAATACGTTTGTTATTCTACTATAAAATACGTATACTAAAATTTTTCTGTCTCCTACGAGCTTTAAAAATATAGGCCTCTAAGTTATGTCCTTTACTTGGAACTTAATTCTAACAGAGGTATTTACTGTCAGAATCACCCCAATTCTAAATTATACAAGCCAAAATTGATGTGTTGGTAGTTAAAGATATTCGTGTTAATTTTAAAATTAACATAGAATGTTTAACACTCAAAGCCAAATATCACAGAAATGATATTTAACATAAAGATGTCTTAAGTGCAGTTTTTATATAATCATTTCTGCATTGTAACCAGGCAACTAATATTTTGCAGTAAAACTGCTCATGTGAAATTGTGTTGCAAACTTTCGGGAAGAAGAAAGATATAAAAAAATCTTAAGTACAAAATAAAAGCCTATGATTATGAACCAGTCTTGCACAATACCGTAAAGTAGACATCCAACATATGTAGATTTCTGTGGATTTGGGGATAAATTCAATCTCATAAACAGCACAGCCTTTCCTGGATTCTGTAAGCAACATTATTATCATTCTCACAGAATGTTAGTGATGAAAAAAATATTGACCATCCAATGACAGTGTTTACAGATAAGAAAATAGTGACTCACTCATTAAAGATGAAACTACAAAATTCAGAGATCTAGATCATGACAAGGTTTACAGGAGAATCAAGGGCTCCTGATTACTTGTTTGATTTTCTTTCAATTAGTCTCAGGCTGCCTAATTTGTTAAGTCCACTGGGTGAAAAGGAATGTAACTAAACCTTAGTATAACTTTAGAATTGACCCTGTCAGCTATTTTTTCATTGTGTGCAGCTGTTTAAATGTATTGTCTTCAGCAAAAAGCAATGTAAGTAATTGCATAGCATAAAAGTAAATGTTAAATTATAAGTAAATTATTCTGCAAGCCTATCACACTAAGTTTATGGCCATTTCATCATATTGCAGCAGCACACAGAACAACAATTAGAGAGAAAGAAATGTTCTAAATTGAGTTCTCAACTTTCTGAGAACTCATCTCCTTGAAGGCATCTCCTAACATTGTTTATGTCATTATTTTTCATTTCAGTTTTTCAACTGTCAGCTTTTCTTTTATATACACACTTATCGTGATCTTTTTTTTTCTTTCAGCAGATAGCCAAACACTGGAAGATTTTAAATTAAATGTCTCTTAGTTTGAGTATAGATAAATCCTGAATAATAAACCAGGACCTTAGCAATCATTTGTTAGCTTTTCTTGAGGACTCTCCCGTGAAGGTCATTTTTAGCACATTCATTTGACAGATGAGAACACAGACCTTATTTGAGAAAATTATTTTGACTGAGGTGGCAAAATAAGTTTTGCTCAGAGTCCAGAATAATGTCCAAGGTCATGTAAGCATACTTAGTTTCACATTTTACTCATCTCTCTAATCTTCAAAAGAGAAATACAACCTATTCATTTTTCAAATCCCTTTTTCTTCCAGCTGTTTTTCTCAGAGCTCCAACTTTCTAGAGAAGCTAACGCTGTTTATATAGTCTCTTTTACTTAACCCAAACAATTCTCCACAAGATACAGAAATTTGTGACAGTCATATCAATTACCTAGAAAGTATTCGTGTGTGTGTGTATTTATGCAAGTGAAGTGAGTAATTTATTCAAAATGTATTCACCCAACAGTAGTTTTGCGAAGCCTACTATGTAATAGGTACAATACTAGGTACAATACTACACATTTTAAAATCCCAAACACAATGTGAAATCTCAGTGACATTAAAATATCCAGGGTGTTTATGAGACTTTCCAGAAGAAGATAATCCAGAAATTAGTGACTTCTCTAGAAACGGGCTCTATATGTATAGCGTTAGATTGGCATATTTTGTAAGTGAAAACTAGGGGGAGGATCAGCTCAGAGTCAATTTCTTCACATGTATCTCCTCTCTTCCTACCCTGCTCTAGCTCTACGAAAAGGTGAGGAAATTCAAATAAATATATATATATATATATTAGGCATACTCTATGCCCACCTAAATTATTAAAATAATTGATAAAATTCTGTCTTGTCACTACTGACTGTATGAAGAGCAAATGACTTCATCCTGTATAACAATGAATAAAGTGATAAAAATAAGTACTATATTATATGTACTATATTCTAGGAATATAGTACATATAAAATGCTTAACACAATGCCATACACAGTAATTGCTTAATAATATTAGCAATTTTTAGTTGCTATTGATATCTCAACTAATTGTATAAATAGCTCTTTTCAAATGCGCTTCATACTTCCATCTTAATAGAATGAGTAGAAAGAGAAGAAAAGAAAGAAAACAATTAGAAAATGTTGACGCTGGTGTTTTAAGTGAAAAAAAATGACATGTATGCACACACAAATACTTTCTAGGCAATTGATATGGCTGTCACAATTTTCTGTATCTTGCAGAGATTTATTTGGGTTAAACAAAAAATGCTATATATCATTAATGTTACCCTATTTTTGTGATATTTACTCATTGTTTTATTTACTTCTTACCATGAGATAGGTAGGCAGGTAGGTAGAGCTAACACTATTTAAAACTAAAAAAATAAATAAATAAATAATAAGGATCAAAGAAGTTTAAGTAATTTTACAAGGCCATATAGCTAGTAAAAGGTTGAAGCAGAACTTAATCATTTCTCCAAACTCCAATCTTGTTGTTTTTATAGTCTCTTCTCAAATTCAGAAAACAGTAGAATCATGGTTTAATTTAACAAGTATTTTCAGAGTGACTACTATGTGTCAGACACTGTGTATAAAATGTTACAGAAAGAAGTTACCTTTCTTTCACATGTGGTCTCTGACATTATGTGGCTAAAATACAGAGGAAGATGTACAGATAAAGAGGCAATTGTAAAGCGGAAACACGGGGAGATGTGGGAGCACGTGGTAAGAGCATTTAATCCATGGAAGTTTAGGGAAGAGTCTCAGAAGGAGTGATATCTAAGTTGAGACATAAAGTGTGAGTATAAATCAGCATGATGAAGTATACATTGGTCAGGGATAGAGAAGAGCCTGTGTGGAGGCTCAGAGACAAAAGTGCAAATCATGACAGTGAGAGTAGACTCTCAACCATAGGGTGAGGCTGTGGACTGAATGAGCGATGAGGTTGAAGGGTCCAGGTAATACAGTCTCCCTGAGAGCCATGATAAAAATGATAGCTTTATCCCAATTTTGGATTTAGAGCTTATTACATGTTTTAAGCAAAGGAATGAAGTAATTAGACTTACCTTTTAAAATGAATCATTTTAGTAAAGGAATAAATTAGGAAAAAAAAGAAAATGATGGTCACATCTTCTACTGAACTTTGCTTTCACAAAAGCCATTAGGCTTGTGTAAATAATTAACAGGTGAACAGCCCTACAGTGAAATACAGTTAGGCCAGTGAAAAATACTATGACTTAAGGCATCTTCAAAGCTAAACAGGCTTGGCCTGACAAAATGTTCTGGTGAAGTTAACTGTGGAAGGCCATCTGTTTAGTGACTGTCGAGGTGGTTTTAAAGAAAAACAAGCATTTTGCACTCAGTTGGAATTCTGTAACAGGTTGTTTGCCATGGCTTTCTACTTGTAAGGAAAGATTTACAACAGGAAAGGCAGTTCAGATAGTTGAGACATGGGCATTTACTGAGCATCCTGAAGCTGTTCCATTCCCATAAAGGAGAAAGTGCCATTTTTTCAATTTCAGACTTTTATTTTTTCTCAAGCTCCTAACATGACTTCGTACCTTCAACAAATGGTCTTGCCTCCTAAGTCATAGAGAAATAAAGGCAATTTTATCATGTGAGTTTCCTCATTTTCTCTCCGTATCATATGCAAATATTCTATTCCTCACCCTCCCTCAATTTATCCACTCTATTACATTTGAAATGAAAGATAATTTTGACTCTTAAGTCTAATTCTTGATCTTAATTCTCCTTTCATTCCCTCACTTTTGATTAGAGCCTCACTAAGCCAATTTTCTCCTTTCTCCTGTAGTCTGCCTCTCCCTTTTGCTTGATCTCTCCCAAAGCTTATTAATACACTCAAGTCTTTCTCATCTAAAAAATAAAAATGTTTCCTTACATAAAGATAGAAATGTTGACTGGAGTTCAATTTTACAAAACTCATGATTGTATCAGAATTTGGGTAAGAGGAAGAAAGTGATGAAGAGAAAGAGAGAAAATTACTTCCTTAATCTCATGCTTTTCTATTATTCTCTCTTTTGCCTTCTCTTTTAAACATCTTGGCTATGGTCTAAACTTGCTACTGTAATGCCCCATTTTCCACCATCTCAATTCATCACACTGAAATCTAGCCTCTATAGATGTCATAGCTGTTTCTCTTACAAAGATTATTACAGATTGCCCATCCATTGAAGCTTTTTGAAACTTAGGTGGGTCAGGATGGCTAGAGTGGGCTGGAATTGAATATTTCTTTTCCCCCAGGTCAGTTAGGCTCTGATAATACCCTAGTATCTTAGGATCTGGTTCATCAACTTCCCCTAAAGGGAGGCCTTGTTAAGGAGAAAAAGAGTGTTCTGGTGTGTTTCAAAAAACAATTTCTTTCCCCACACTACTGCCAGGAGCTCAAGGGTGTTTTTGTCCAATATTTACTGTGAGAGCCTGGTTGAGCTCATGGAGGAGCTCACACAATTATGGGAACTCCCCTATGATTGCATGCCTCTAGGGCTTTTAACACTCAGAGTTGTGCACACTGAGCCTGCACCAATTCATCAATTATAGTCCAAATTTTCCTGCCTCGTGCTAGTTTTCTCACCGAAAGTCTCTGCTTCGGTGAGCCATGATTCCTGTATTCAGTTGTCTGTCTCTAATCTTAGGAGGAATGGTTTGTCCTGTGTCTTCACTTCTTTTATGGATCCAATAAGAGTTGCTAATTTTTTAGTCTGTTCAGATTTTTTCTCGTTGCTAGAAAAAATACCAACTTCCAAGCTTTTTACTTGGAAACTGAAGTCCGTAAGCCAATTTTTTTATCTGCCACTTTCTTAGACTTTTAATAGTCCTGGTAGTTTATCACAACGGATTTTCTATTTAGAAGAGATCACCTACTTATAATGATATTTTCATTTCTTCTATTTAACTCTTACTATTTTTATGTTCCCCTGTCCCACCAACCTTATCTTATAACATTGTCTGGAATTGCTAGTAATTTTATATCAGGAGGAGTAAAAATTGTCATCTTTGTCTTATTCTTTGACTTGATGGAAGCATGAATAGTTTTCTCCGTTAAATATGTTTTAATAGATGTTTTTAATATATGGTATCTTCAAGTTAATACATTTTCTGATTATTTTTATAATAAAGAATTGTTTCTTTCAGTCAAGATGGAAAAGTAAGTAAGTAAATGCTCCTCTCATGACCACATCAAAATTACTACTAACTACAGAACAACCATCATTGAGAATCAACTAAAGTCTAGCTGAACAGAAGTCCTATAACTAAGGACATATAGAAGAAGCCATGTTGAGACTAGTAGGAGAGGCAGAGTCACACATCAGTGTGTGGCGATAAAAATTGGGACAGATATTTCAACTGGAGAGGAACACAGGGTCCCAGCCCTACACCAGGCTCCCCAGCCCACAGTCCAGTGTGGGAAGAGAAGTCTCCACAACTTCTGGCTGTAAAAACCAGCAGAGATTGTGGCTGAGTGAGACAAAGACTGCTGGGGTCCAGGCATTCCCTTTAAAGATCTCGATTGTGGTCTTATTTGCAGATAGACTCACTCTCTCTAACCTCCAGTGCTGGGGCAGCAGCCTGAAAGGTGCCAAGGACATACAGGGAGGAACTGAATTGTCTGGCTTCAGAACAGGATCTGGAAGGGCAGCTTTCTCTCAGACAGCAGTGCTAATAGAATCGATTGTGTCTTTGTTAAGCTCTCTCCCATCCCAGCCACCATATCTGAGTCTCCATCAGTCTGCACCTTGACGGTTCCCTGAGACCTCACCCTACCCAACATGCAGGCCCACACAAGCTGTTTCCAGTGGCTTTTCCATTCAAATGGCCTCTCTTGGCTCATGCTGTGGATTTCCAAAAATTTCTCAAAATGAGACAATCAACATCTGGCCTCAGCATGCTCCATACCTCTTGCTAAGAAGACCCAAGCAGGACACTAGTGGCATTTGGTCTCAATTTGTAGCTTGGCCTCTCAAGGCACTTTTAGCCCCAGCACAGTTGGCAGCCATCTGTGGATTGGTTGGTGGCTCATGACAGGTGGTCCTAGCAGAGCAAAGACTTCAGTTGAACTTGGCTAAGTGGAAGGCTTCTCCCAGCAGGCCCCAGAGCTGGCATCCCCGGTGGCCAACTTCAGGCTGAGACAGAGCACCACCAGGGACTACCTCTGAGGACAACACACACAGAGGGAAGAACTGGCAAGCACCAGAGACCTGGTAAAGCAAATTCTCAGCCCCCGAAAAACAGCTCCATCACAGTAGTCACCATCTAGTCTCCACAAACAATCAGCCTATGGGTCAATCTTTCCCATTGATGTGCACACAGCAACCAAGTCTCAACTACAACAGGAGACCACGCATAATCCTTACAAGGGACACAACTGGAGCACCCAGCTCAGGTGACCACTGGTCCCCATAAGACACCAACTACATAAGTCTACTAAGACCAAGAGACATAGCAGCTCTATCTAATATAGAAAAAAAACAACAACAACAACAAAAGTTAGGCAACCAAAATGGAGAGACAAAGAGAAATGTTCCAAATGAAAGAACAAAACAAAGCTCCAGAAAAAGAGCTAAACAAAATGGAGTCAAGCAATCTACCAGATGCAGAGTTCAAAATACTGCTTATAAAGATGCTCAATGAACTTAAGGGAAGGGTAATGAACTCAGTAATAACTTTAAAAAAAAAGAAAGGAAACATAAAAATGGAGATAGATACCATAAAAAATAACCAGTCAGAAATGAAGAATACCTTAGAGAGAATCAGCAGTAGATTAGATGAAGTGGAAGATCGAATCAGTGATTTGGAATATAAGAAAGCAGAAAACACCCAATCAGAATATCAACAAGAAAAAATAATCCAAAAAAATGAGGATAGTTTAAGGGACTTCTGAGATAACATCAAGTGTAACAACATTCATATTATATGGGTTCTGGAAGGAGAAGACAGACAGAAAGGCACTGAAAACCTGTTTGAAGAAATAATGACAGAAAACTTCCCAAACCTGGTGAAGAAAATAGACTTAAAATCCCAGGAAGTACAGAGAGTTCTAAAAAGATGAACCCAAAGAAATCCACACCAAGACACATCATAGTCAAATACCTAAGATTAAAGACAAAGGGAGAATCTTAAAAGCAGCAAGAGAAAAGCAATTAGTTATCTACAAGGGAGCTCCAATAAGATTATCAGCTGATTTCTCACCAGAAATTTTGCAGGCCAGACAAGATTGACATAGAATATTTGAAATAATGATAAGCAAGGATTACTCTACCCAGCAAAATTATCATTTAGAATCAAAGAACAGATAAAGTATTTCCCAGACAAAAATGCTTTATCACCACCAAATGTTTATCACCACCAAACCAGTATTATAAGAAATGTTAAACATATTACTTTTTTAAAAAGGGGGGGAAAAGATAAAAAATATAAATAATAAAATGGTAATAACTACATATCTATCAACAATTATTTTAAATGTAAATGGATTAAATATTACAATCAAAAGACATAGGGTGGCTGAATATATAAGAAAACAAGACCTTTACTTATTCTGCCTACAAGAGACTTACTTTAGATTGAAAGACACACACAGATTGAAAGTAAAGAGATGGAAAAAGATGTTTTATGAAAATGGAAATGAAAAAATAAAAAGCTAGGGTACCATTACTTATACCAGATAAAAGAGACTTTAAAACAAAAGCTAAAACAAGAGACAAAGAATGACCCAGTAATTCTACTTCTGGGTGTTTATATGAAGAAACCCAAAACACTATTTCAAAGGGAAATATGCATCTATATATTAATTACAACATTATTTACATACAATAGCCGAGACATGGAGGCAACCTGGATGTCCATTATTGTATGAATGAATAAAGAAGAGATGTACATATATACACAAAATTACTCAGCCATAAAAAAGAATGAAATCTTGCCATCTGTAACATGAATAGACCTATAGAGTATTGTGCTGACGGGTGTAAGTCAGGCAGAGAAAGACAAATGCCGTATGATTTCACTTACATGTGGAATCTAAAGAACAAAATATGCAAACAAACAAAAAGAGAAGCTCAAAAATACAGAGATCAGTCTACTGGTTGCCAGATGGAAGGGAGGTTGGGGTGGTAGGTGGAAAATGGGAAGTGATTAAGAAGTACAAATTAGTAGTTACAAAATAGTCATGGAGATATAAAGTATAGCCTAAGGAATATAGTCAATAATATTATAATAACTATGTATGGTGTCATATGGGAATTAGATATATTGAGGTGATCGCTTTGTAAGTTACATAAATGTCTAATCACTATGTTGCACACCTGAAACTAATATATAATATGCCAAATGTAATTGGAAAATAAAAATATATTATAAGAAAATGAATTATTGAACATTATGCAATGATTCTACTTATTTTTTTAATTTGATCCATTCATGTGATAAATTACATTGACAGACTTTTCTCATTTGAACTATCCTCGACCCCTTTTTAAACCGTATTTGACTATCATATATTCTTTTTTTTAAGGCATGGTTCGATTTGGTTTGCTAATTTCTTTAGCATTTTAACTATTATTGTAAGTCAAATAAACTCATAATTTTATCTTATTTAGTCTCTTATCTGGTTTTGGAATCAAAATTAGAGCTAACTTCACAAAAGTAGTTGGGTAAATCTCCCATATTTATTATTTTCTTGGGCAACTTATAAAAGCTGAAACATACATTCCTTGAAAGTTTGCTAAAATGCACCTATCAAGCAAACTGTGCCAGAACTTCGTGAAGTGGGAACGTCTTTGAATGCTATTTTAATTTTTTAAAAGATTATTTATTTAGGTTCTGTCATTTTTTGCCTTAATTTTTGCCTTTACATTTTTATTTATTTGCATAGATAAATAAATCCTGTTTAAATAATTAAGTTAATAAATACATAGTTGTTGATAATAATTTGTTATTATCTCACTTGTGTCAATAGTTTATTATTTCCTTCTGCATTTTGCTTAATTTGCATCTTCTCTTTTAATTGATCGTCTTAACTAGAAGTTGTTGTAAACCATTAATATTTTCAAAGAAGACTATGGTTTTGCTAATTATGTCTATTATCTCTTTTTTTATTTTATTGCTATCTACATATCTTTAGCATTTTTTGAGAGTTAAGTATGTTTCATTACTCATTTACTATCAAAATATAGGGATTTAGGTATAAAATAAGTTAGTATATGGTATTTAAAAAAATAAAAGATGGAATTAAAAACAACCTAAATATTCACCAACAAAACTGCGTGAATAATTCATGAGATGTTCTAGATCAAAGTACGTGGTTGAAATTTGAACCATACACATAAATTCGAATCATACACATCCCTATGAATCTCACAAATATAGAGTTGAGCAAAACCTCCATTTTCAAAAGAATGTATAAAGTATTATTTCATTTACATAAAGTTGAAAATCATGCAAAACAACTGAATGAGAGCTTCTAGCCTGTGAGTAATCACTTCATACTTCCTTAATGATTCCTACCACACTCCGGATTCATACATACATTTATAGTCAAAATGAAAAAGATAGTTCTGGTTCTGGAATGAGATAGCACGGGTGCACTTTTCTTTGCTTCTGCCCTCTAAATACAGCCAAATGCCCTGAAAATTATCCATCAGACAATGATCAGATGACTATGAAAGCTGGACAGAAAAAAAAAAAAAACTGGCTCGGAACCTCAGAACTTGAGGATTAACAATGTGTGAGATTCTGGGTTTTCTTTTAATTAACCGTACACAGTTAGAAAAGGTGCCAGAAAGGCACAGAACAGGAATATCCATGCATATACACACATATACACACATACTCCCACACACATCACCCAAGGAAGTCTGCTTTCTCTAATCGAAGAACCAACAAATGGGATCCCAGCACAGACCTTGAGGGAGCCCCAACCCCTGCTTTAAAACACAGGTCCCAGCTGCTGCCTTATCCATCAGCAGCAATGACAGCAGGGAAGCCTCAAGCAGTCCCAGTCTCCAGTTCACCACCAGGCCATCAGTGGCTAGATCCCCACACAGGGCTAGCTTAAGCAGCCCCCAAGTCTCCCAGTGACATAAGGATCTTTCACCGCACAGATGCCACTAGAAGGGGTTAAAGGGGAGCCCCAGAAGTACCCAAAAAATGAAGCACATTTGGACAGCCTTTCAAGGGCTCTGAAAACTAAGCTGTCATGGCAACTAAAGCCTACAAAAATAGACTAGAACCTAGACACTAAAATGAGCAAATACCTCTTAAAATAAAAGAATTTAATGAGATCTGGAGTCTCAACACCTAACTATGATGGTTATAATACAATTGAAAACCACTTGTCATGCAAAACAAAACAAAACAAAACAAACAAACAAAAAAAAAAACAGAAAAATTACTACTGGAATGAGAAAAGACAATCAAATGAGCCATAGTGAGATGATTCAGATGTTAGGATTAGTTTATAAGGAATTTAAAGTAGGTGTCATAAAAAAAATGCCTCAACAATAAATTGCAATTCTGGCTAATACACGTAAGTTTTTCTTCATTTATCCTATTTATCATTCTAAGATCTTTTCAGTATGATTTATTTAACCTTGCCTTAGAAAATGTGTGTGATTATTTCCTCAAAAATTTCTTCTCCATCTAATTTTTATCCTCCCATTTACCTCTTAATATTTAGATTTTAATGAGTCTAAATTTCACATATCTTAACTTTTTATTTATAATTTCTATCTTCCTAATTTTTTCCATGAGAGTTTCTTGACTTGATATTCATGTGTATTCATTTTCAGTTGTAATCATTCTGTTTTTATCCTATTATTTAATTATAATAATTATTTTTATACAAAATTGTGTATTAAATTTTGTGTTTTTAAATGTTTTTCTACATTTTACTAGTATTTTATTACATATTAGAGAATACTATATTTTATTTTATTTTATTTTTCAATTTTTTAATTAATTTATTTTTTTTTATGGCGACAATAGTTAACAAAATCCAATAAGTTTCGGCTGTACACTTTAACAGTAAGGCGTATATATATTTATACTGTGTGTTCACCTCCTATAGTTAGATTTCTTCTGTCACCACAATTTGACCCCCTTTACCCCCCTTACCTCCCCGGTCCCTCCACCTCCTATCCACTGGTAACCACTAGTCTATAGTCCATGTCCATGAGTCTCTGTTTGTTTGTCCTGTTCATTTGTTGCTTTTAGGTTTATATCCCACATATAAGTGATATCATGTGATTTTCAACTTTTCTCTCTGACTTATTTCACTTAGCATGATTATCTCGAGGTCCATCCATGTTGTCACAAATAGCAGAATTTCATTTCTTCTTATGGCTGAGTAATATTCCATTGTATATATGTACCACTGCTTCTTTAGCCAATCATCTATCGTAGGATGCTTCCATTTCCTGGCCACTGTGAATAATGCTGCTATGAACATTGTTGTCCAAATATCTTTTTGGATATGGGTTTTCAAGTCTTTGGGGTAAATACCCAATAGAGGGATTGCTGGATCATATGGTAGATCAATTCTTAGTTTTTTGAGGAAACTACATATAGTTTTCCATAGTGGCAGACCCACCAGTGGTGTATGAGGGTTCCTTTTTCTCAGCATCCTCTCTAATACTTGTTAGTACTTGCCCTGTTGATGACAGCTATTCTAACAGATGTGAGATGTTTCTCATTGTAGTTTGATTGCATTTCCCTAAAGCTAGTGATGTTGAGCATCTGTTCAAATTTGTTGGTCATTTGTATGCCCTCTAGAAAAAAGTGTCTGTTCAGGTCCTCTGCCCATTTTTTTGAATGGATCATTTGATTTTTTGTTGTTATTGAGTTTTATGAGTTCTTTGCATATTTTGGATATTAGGCCCTTATCTGAGGTGTGGTTTCAAATATATTTTCCCATTTGGATGGTTGTCTCTTTACCTTGTTGACGATTTCTTTTGCTTAGCAGAAGCTTTTTAGTTTAAAGAAGTCCCATTCATTTATTTTATCTTTTACTTCCCTTGCTTTTGAAGTCAAATTTATAAAATCCTCTTTAAGTCCAAGTCCTTGAGTTTAGTTTCTATGTTTTCGTCTATCTTTCTATTGTCTTAGGTCTTGCATTCAGGTCCTTAATCATTTTTGAGTTAATTTTGTTGTGTGGTGATAGACAACAGTCTAGTTTCATTCTTTTGCAGGTGGCTTTCCAGTTTTCCCAGTATCAATTATTGACAAGGCTTTCCATTCTCCACTGTATGATTTTGGCATTTTTGTCAAAAATCATTAGCCCATGTAAACATGGGTTTATTTCTGGACTCTCAATTCTGTTCTACTGGTCTGTGAGTCTGTTTTTCTGATAATACTAGAATTATACTGTAGTATAATTTGAATTCAGGCAGAGTGATCCCTCCAGTCTCATTCTTTTTTCTCAGGATGGCTTTGGCAATTTGAGATCTTTTGTGCTTCCATAAAAATCTGATAATTTTTTGTTCTATTTCTTTAAAAAAAAATGTAGTTGGGATTTTGATGGAGATTCCATTAAATCTGTATAATGTTTTAGGTAATATGGTCATTTTAACTATGTTGATTCTTCCAATCCAAGAATCCATTTCTTGGCATCTTCTTCGATTTCTTTCAATAGTGTCTTATAGTTTTCATTATATAGGTTCTTCACATGTTTCATTAAATTTATTCCTAGGTATGTTATTCTTTTTGGTGCAATTGCAAAAGGAATCATTTTTCTCACTTCTTTTTCTGATACTTCATTATTACAGTATAGGTACGCTATGGAATTTTTAATGTTGATTTTGTATCCAGAAAATTTACTGTATTTGCTTATTGTTTCTAGCAGTGTTCTTGTGGAATCTTTAGAGTTTTCTATATAGAGAATCATGTCATCCACAAATAGTGACAGTTTGACTTCTTTGTTTCCTATTTGAATGCCTTTTATAGCTTTCTCTTGTCTAATTGCACTTGCTAGGACCTCCAATATTACATTGAATAACAGTGGTAATAGTGGACAGCCTTGCCTTATTCCTGATCTTAGAAGGTTTTTAGATTTTCACCATTAAGTATAATGTTGGCTGAGGGTTTGTCATATATATGGCCTTCATTATATTAAGATACTTTCCTTTTACACTGATTTTTTTAAGTATTTTGATCATACATGGATGCTGTATCTTATCGAAGGCTTTTTCTGCATCTATTGATATGATCATATGATTCTTATTTTTTAATTTGTTTATGTGGTGTATCACTTTAATTGATTTGTGTATGTTGAACCATCCTTGCATCAGGGATGAATCCCACTTGATTGTAATGCATAATCTTTTTAATATGTTGCTGTATTTGGTTCGCTACTATCTTATTTAGAATTTTTGCATCTGTGTTCATGAAAGATATTGGTCTACAGTTTTCTTTTTTTGTGTCATCCTTACCAGGTTTTAGCATCAGGGTAATATTGGCCTCATAAAATGAGTTGAGAAGTATTGCCTCCTCTTCGATGTTTTGGCAGAGTTTGAGGAGAAGAGGTATTAAATCTTTGAATGTTTGGTAGAATTCCCTATTGAAGCCATCTGGCCCTGGACTTTTACTTTCTGATAGGTTTTTGATGATTGTTTCAATTTCCATACTGCTGATCAGTCTATTTAGATTTTCCAGTTCTTCTTGATTCAGTCTAGGAAAGTTGTTATTTTTCTAAGTACTGGTTCATTTCTTCTAGGTTATTAAATTTGGTGTTATATACTTTTTCATAGTATTCTTGTATGATCTTTTGTATTTCTGTGTTGTCTGTCATAATTTTCCCTCTTTCATCCCTGATTTTATTTGTGTCCTTTCTCTTTTTTCTTTAGTGTCTAGCCATGGATTTGTGAATTTTATTAAACTTCTGAAAAAACCTGCTCTGTTGCATTTATTTTTTTCTAGTTTTTTGTTTGTTTGTTTTCAATTTCATTTATTTCTGCTCTAATTTTGATTATTTCTTTTCTTCTGCTGACTTTAGGCTTCATTTGTTCTTCCTTTTCTAGTTTTTTAAGATGAAGCATTAGGTTTTGGGGGGGCTCATTCTTACTTTTGGAGATAGGCCTGTAATAATATGAACTTTCCTCTTATGACTGTTTTTGCCATGTCCCAAAAGTTTTGATCTGTTGTACTATCATTATCATTCGTTTTTATGTATCTCTTGATCTCTCTTTTTATTTCTTGATCTCTCTTTTATTTCTCTGACCCAGTTATTCTTCAGTAGCATGTTGTTTAATCTCCATGTATTTGTGGTTCTTCTCGCTTTCTTTTTGCAGTTGATCTCTAAGTTTCAAAGCACTATGATCAGAGAATTTGGTTGGTATGATTTCAACTCTCTTATATTTGTTGAGGCTATCATTGTGTGCAGTATGTGGTCAATCCTTGAGAATGTTCCATGTGCACTAGAGAAGAATATATAAGCAGCTGTTTTGGAATGGAAGGCTCTGTAAATGTCAATTATGTCCAGTTGGTCTAATGTGTCCTTTGAGGATGTTATTTCCTTATTGATTTTCTGTTTAGATGATCTGTCCATATCCGACAGTGGGGTATTTAGGTCCCCTACTATGAAAGTGTTTTGGTCTGTTTCTTTCTTTAGTTTTGTTAATAATTGCTTTACATATTTCAAGGCTCCCTGATTGGGAGCATAGATATTAATAAGCGTCACGTCTTCTTGGTGCATGATTCCCTTTATCATTATGAAGTGTCCATTGGTATCTTTCTTTACTTTTTTTCATGTGTGTGAAGTCTATATCATCTGATTTTAGCACCACTATTTTCACTTTTCTCTGAATGCCATTTGCTAGATATATTATTTTCCACCCTTTCACTTTGAGTCTATGTTTGCCTTTGAAGCTGAAATGTGTCTCCTGGAGGCAGTATATGGTTGGGTTTTGTTTTTTGATCATTTCTGCAACTCTGTGCCTTTTTATTGTTGAGTTCAGTCCATTTACTTTTAGGGCGATTATTGAAATATAACCATTTTATCTTTTGCTTTCTGGTAGCTCAGTGTTTCCATCGCTTCCTTGTTCTTGTGTTTCTGTTTTCTTTATTTTGGTTGGCATTTGTGGGTTTTCCCTCTGATTCTTCTTGTTTTATGTTATATACTTCTGTTCTAAATCTTTGGTGTGTGGTTACCATTGCAATTATGTAAAGGACAGTTATATATATACTGTTATCCATTTTCTTTGGCATGTGCCTTTGTGAATTTGGATCTTTGAATCTTCCTCTTTTCAGTCACTGTTGTCTCATTTTGTCCCTAGTATACTGAACATTCTTTACTATCTTGCTATA
The DNA here is from genome assembly GCF_902729225.1 of Pteropus medius. Lineage (NCBI taxonomy): Eukaryota > Metazoa > Chordata > Mammalia > Chiroptera > Pteropodidae > Pteropus > Pteropus medius. Next base: position 2,200,461 of record NW_024353908.1, read on the forward strand.
GCAATTCTCTTCTTGTTCTCTTCTTGTTGTTTAAGCTTATAATGCCTTGTTCTTAGTAAGAGTTACACTCCTCTGCTTCTATATGCCTGATAGTCACTTTACTCCTAATTATGTTTTTTGTTTTTTGTTTTTTGTTTTTTGTCATTTTGTTTTAGGTGAGCTGACTGCTTTCAGAATTTCTTGTAGTGCAAGCCTCATAGTGGAGAATTCTCTCAATTGTTGTACATTCAAAAAGGTCTTAATTTCTCCTTCATATCTAAAGGAGAGCTTAGCTGGATACATTATTCTAGTCTGGTTGTTCGTTTCACTTAATAGTTTGAATATTTAATTCCATTCTTTTCTGGCTTGTAAGGTTTGTGCTGAGAAGTCCGACAATAATCTGATGGGTTTTCCTTTATAAGTTACCATCTTCTTCTCTCTGGCTTCTTCTTCCTTCTTCTCTTTGTCATTGATTTTTGACAATTTTAATAAAATGTGTCTTGGTGAAGACCTTTTTGGGTTGAGATAATTGGGTGTTCTGTTGACTTCTTGAATTCCAAGCTCCAGCTCATTCCTTAGATTTGGGGAATTCTCGTCAACGCTTTGTCTGAAAATGCTTTCTAGTTCCTGCTACTTTTCCTCACCTTTGATAATGCCTGTTATCCTTATGTTTCCTCTCCTGATGGTATCAGCTACTTTTTGTATTTCTTTTTCTTTATTTTTTATTCTTTGGTTTCTCTTTTCTTACTTCTGATTTATTTCTAGATTTCTGCCTTCGATATCACTTCGATATCACTTCGATATCACTGATCTTTTCCTCCATTTGGTCAACGTCAACTCTGTCTCCCGAGCTTGCTATTTCATTTTCAAGTCTTGCGTGTGTGTGTGTGTGTGTGTGTTTTATCTCCAGAAGTTCTATTTGGTTCTTTTTGAGGGTTTCAGTCTCCTTGCTCTGCTCATCTAGTTGTTTTTTCAATGAAGGAAAAGTCTCTAGAACCAAACATTGCTACACCTGTGCAATGTCCTGCTTCATAGTGCCTATAGCAGTCATCTGCAGCATGTGATCTATTTCTACTGAGGCAGGAACCTTAATTTTTTTTCTTTTTTTCCCCCATATTTGTTTCCTTTACCAATCACTCAAGTGCAGTATCTCCAGTGCTCAGTATTTGTTTTTCCTATTATTGTTTTGTTGTTTATAAGTAGCTGAATCGAAGTAAAGCATTAACATGATAAGTGGTAAGTAGTTGAAATCACAACTCACAAAGCAGGCATTTATCTGTGGAGCAGTCTATATCTGGAGCATCAGTCTTGGCATGAATTTTACACTAGAGTTAAGAAGAGAAGATGCTCCACAAAACTGAAGCGGGAAATCCAAAGGCCACAAGCAACTTAGGAGCATAGGGAACACCAGTAAGAGAAAATTTGGGCTAGTGGTCAAAATGAAAGAGACATTTAACTGACCAGAGCATTGGTTCTGGTCAGTTAATAGAATGATGAGATCTCAGTTGAGTGACTGATTATATAAAACAAATCTAACAACATAATAAAATAACATAACATGACATGACATAACGTGACATGACATGACATGACATGACTTAACCTGTCCCAGCAACTTCTGAGATGACCCCTGACCTCTATTTTATCTGTGCTGGATCTGGTCAACTAATGAGTAGGCAGATCTTTCACCCAAAAGAAGTGAGAGCAGCCCCTAAAACTTGAAAGAACAGACCCAACTTATGCACTATTTTCCCAGCATTTCCACTACAAGCCACCAGGGGTTTGGAATGATGATGCAGTCACCCCCAGTAACTTCACTCCCAGTAAAATCACCCTCAGACATTACTAACTCCCAGGTATGTAAAAAATATATATATTTTTCATGCAGTGTCAGAAAGTTTTCTAATCTTTAAAATTCTGTATCTGCATTCAAGTTTAATGAGGCTATTAACTAAAGCTGCTTCATGTTTGAGAGTTGTTTTAAAGGCACACATAAAAAATAAATTAAATGATTGGTACATACAATAAAGTAAAGGATCATTACCCTCCTTTGAACAACCAAAATGCAGCAATTAATGGGAATTTCTCAGTTTGGAAATACTTTCAAAGAGCAAGACTAAATTACTAAGGGAAGAAAAAGAAAAGTTAGTTACTTTTGACTAGTGCTAGACCAATAGTTATGCAATCTCCTGAGGTCATCTGTAGAAACAGGATACTCATGTATCCAAGGTGCTAAGTCCATCTGCTTGTTTGGTGGGTTTTAATTAATTTTCCATCCTGGATTGATTAACATCAGCATTTTTTTTCCCCCAGTGGAAAGCAGCCACTATATGAGAGAGCTTAAGTGAGTCCTCTTTTATCAGCAGGTTTAACATTCACAGGGCTTTTTCCTACATGGTATCAAACTTTTTTTGGTCTGAACTTTGAAATATGTTACTTTTGTTAGTTGTAAAGGGCATATTTCCTCTTATTGCTTCTCAAAAAATTAAGGAGCACCATTACTATGTTTCTATGAACAAAGGCGTAATAAGAAACAACACAAAATGGGTCATTTCATTTTACTCAGTTTATTACATTATAACATTAAAATAAACAGTGTTTTTTTTTATATTTTCAATGTCCACATGGGTAGCATATGCAACACAGAGATTTCTCAGTTTTTTAACCCATCTCTTGGTTTTCTCTCTTCATTTCAGCCACCTATTCTAATAGCCCTGTCCTGGACATCATAGTTATTTAATTGTGCTCTACAGCCAAAACCACTAGATCAAACATTCCACCTTGTAACCACAGTGACCTCTCCCCTTCCAACTGTAGGGATGTGACTGGTGTTCCTTAGTGGTTCTTAGAATGAGTTAGAGAGGACAGGACCATTTCAGTGAAAGAAAAGAGAATAAATGAGATTCTGGACTAAAATGGTAATGATGAAAGATCAAAGATGGGAGTAAGAAATATTAGATACGCAGAAGAGATAGAACTTAGTTGAAGAACAAATGTGAAAATCGAAGGAAAAGAAGTATATTAGTCTTCTGTTGCTGTCTAACAAATTACCACAAATCTAGTGGCTTAAATAACACATTTATTATCTCAAGTTTCTGTAGGTCAGAAATTTGGGCATGGCTTTACTCACAAAGCTGAAATCAAAGTGGTAGCTTGGCTACTTTTTCATCTGGAGGCTTAACTAGGAGAAGACCTATTTCTAAGTTTTCTCAAGCTATTGGCAGGATTCATTTTCTGCAGACATAGAATTCACAGTATCTTGTTTCTTCAATGCCAGGAAGGGAGAGAATGTTTGCTGTTTTCAGTGCCTTGTTTCAGGTAAGGAAGAGAGCCTCTTGTAAAGGGCTTACATGATTAAATCAGGCCCATTTAAGATAATCCCCTTTTTGATTAACTCATTTGACTGATTAGAGACCTCAGTTACATTTAAGCAATCCTTTTATCTTTGCTATATTCTATGGTCAGAAGTGAGTCAAAGTCTGTTTGTGTTTTTTGATCTGAAGTGAGTCTCTTGTAGGTAGCATATGTAAGGGTCTTCTTTTCTTATCTATTCAGCCATCCTATGTCTTTTGATTAGAGCTTTTAGTCCATTGAAAAGTAATTGTTGGTAAATGCGTAGTTATTGCCTTTATATTAATCATGTTCTTGGTCTTTTTTTCTTTTTCTTAAAGAAATTCGTTTAACATTTCTTATAATGCTGGTTTGACGGTGATGAACTCCTTTAGCTTTTTGTCTGCGGAGCTCTTTATCCATTCTTTGATTCTAAATACCTTTGCTGAGTATTCTTGGTTGTAGGCCCTTGCTTTTCATCACTTTGACTATTCTATGCCAATCCCATCCAGCCTGCAAAGTTTCTGTTGAGAAATCATCTGGCAGCCTTATAGGAGCTCCCTTGTTTCGTGGAAAACAACAACAACCACAACAACAACTAGGGTAGCAATACTTATACCAGACAAAGTAGACTTTAAAATCAAGGCTATAACAAGACACAAAGAAGGACTCAGTAATCTCACTTCAGAGTATGTATTCAAAGAAACCCAAAATACTACTTCAAAGGGATGTGTGCATCCATATGTTTCTTGCAGCATTATTTATAATAGCCAAGATGTGAAGGCAACTTGGATGTCCATCAACAGATAAATGGATAAAGAAGAGGTAGTATATATAGTAGACAATGAAATATTACTCAGCCACAAAAAAAAAGAATGAAATCTTGCCATCTGTAACAACATGGATGCGCCTAGAGGTTATTGTACTAAGTGGAGTAAGTCAGACAGAGAAAGACAAATACCATATGATTTCACTAATATATGGAATCTAAAGAACAAAATAAACAAACAAAATAGAAGCAAACTCATAGATACAGAGAACATTTTGACGGCTGCCAAATGGGAGAGGTTTGGTGTAGCGGGTGAAAAAAGAGGAAGAGATTAAGAAATACATATGGTGGTTACAAAATAGTCATGAAGATGTATAAAGTATAGCATAAGGAATTAGTAAATAATATTGTAATAACTATGTATGGTGTCAGATGAGTACTGAATTTATCAGGGTGATCATGTCATAGGTTACATAGATATCATAGGTTATATAGGTTACTACTGTGTTGTACACCTGAAACTAATATAACATTGTGTGTCAACTGTAATTGAGAAATAAAAAAAAATATTTTAAAAATAAAAATAAAAACTAAAAAAGAAGTTAATTACAGGTTTCTGCCTGTATGCAAAAGTGTGGGATTACAAAATGGCATGTATTTCAGAGAATAGGAATTACAAGAGCCATTTAAATACTGCCTATCACAGAAAGAAATAAGTACAAATCTAAAGACTTAATCCTAGGGGCTAGAAAATGATGGTACTGGTAAAATGAAACAAAAATATCAACATACAAAAGAGTTTGAGAGAGCAAATAAGTGCAGTTTTGTTCATACTTTTATTGGGGTGCCAAAAATGTCAGATAAGTTGCCCAGAATAATTGAAAATATAAGATGAAACAAAAGACGGAAGTTCAAATTATAAGTATTGATTGATCCACAGAGATAACACTAAATGTCATGACACTGGATTGCTTCATTAAATGTCAAAATAAAGGAAGAATCTTATAGGGAGTGGAAAAGAAGCCAGTAAGTAAAAGAAGAAAGCAATCAGAAATCTAAAAGTAGAGTAAATTTCATTCTGTGTTTAAATTAAAACAACTAGAAATATAGGAGAATATGGAAAAAAGCAGGTGGTATATAGTGCAGGCCAGTGAGTTTTAGAGTATACATAAGAATACTTGGTAGAAGTTTTTAAAGATGTACATTTCAAGGCTCCACTCTTAGAGATTCTGCAGTGAGGGCCATTAATCTGATTCGTTGACAAGCACTGAAGGTGATTTCTGGTCAACATTTTCAGAAACATTGTTTCAAGGATTGGTAAATAAGATCAAAATAAAATGAAGTCAAATAGAGCCTTCTTGGAGAGTATATCACAAATACTTCCTGTAAGAGATTCATAGCTGTCTTGAACAATTCAGATTCTTGAACTCTCCTTCCTGACTGCTGACTCTGAATCTGCATTTTAACAACTTCACAGAAGATTATAATGCCCTGTTATTTTGAGAGTAAAGTGTGGTCTTTGAGCTAGAGTAGATCCCTCAGTTTATTCTCCCGGAAAGATATAAGTACAGAAATTAAACATAAATGTTTAGAAATGTTTACATTAATTCAATATTGCTATAGCATCTAAGTACACAATCTGTGGGCTCATCTCACTGAGGAGGGTATAGACCGAATCTAGCATTGTAGTACTCACATGCTGAGTCACATTTGTAGCAGACTGATCCTGTCTGGCCATTTCCTGCTCAAACAAGTTCATTCCTGACTGCCCCTACCCCAGCTCCCCTTCGAAGGACTCTCCAGATGACATCAGTTTTCTAATAGCTTGTCAACCAATCAGTGTTCTTCCTTATATTTGTAGCTGTGTAGGAATGACAAGACTATATAAAACTTCCCATTACATGACAATCAAGGCTCAGCCTTTGGATAAGAATCCAATGAGCCGATGCTGGCATCAATAATGTAGTTCAAAAATGCAGAACTGGCTAATGGTAAAAAGGGCAGACAGATATGAAAACCAAAAAAAACTAGTGATATATTTTTAATTACAATTTGTTGAATGAACAGATATTGCTAATAAGGCATTTTTTTAGTATAAATTCAGTTCAAACATAATGCCTATATATAACAGAAGGGATTTTTCAGATTTAATGCCAAGACATACAACTTGTTCTGAAATCTGCAAAGTCAGCCAATGTGTTTGAAGTTCAAACTTTGTGTAGAAGTATTTTATGATGACACATTTCACAGGTGCAAGACAAGGAAAAACATTCTGGGGTTATTGCCCAGAGATTGAGCCAAAAGTATTAATCAACACAGAGCTTACTTCATCAAGAAAGTCGTGCTATAAAAAGTTTTGAGCTGTACTAAACAGAAAACTTGATGTCATCATAAAAATTGTGATTATGTATAGGCTAATGTATTAACTTTGAGATTATTCTCTGTTATTTTATAAAGATAGAAACTGATTATTTAAAAATTATTACTGTGTGGTGAGGCACGATATTTATTAAGGGGAAAAGTTCTATGGAAAATGTTTAAACTAGAGAATAAATTCTTAGTTCATTTCCAATTTGGTTCCAACTTTTTTAAGATGTGGTTTTATAGCCAGGCTTGCTTATTTATCTGATATCTTTGGTATTTTGTAATTATCTTAATACTTCCATGCAAGAAAGGAATGTAACACATTTTTTGATGGCAAATGAATCAAAGGGAAAAAGTGAAATTCAGAAGCTTGAATAAACAGAATTTCTGCACGTTGTTATGATATGTTCCATGGTTTAACAATAATTGTCATTGAAAATGGTGATCGTCTTGATACTGTTCATCTTCAAAAAGTTATCACCAAATACCTCATGAATTTTATAGAATATTATAAATTTCATTTTCCACCAAAAGAAGACATGTCTATACTTGGGAAATTCATGGCTCTGGAATCTGTTTCTTTCATTTGAGTGTAATTTAAATTTAACTACAACTTTAAAGGAGAAGTAATTAAAATTAGCTACTGGTGAAGAATTGAACCTAAATTTTGAAAATAGAGTATTACTTACATTATTTTGGATTAAAGTTAAAAAACAATAACCTAAGCTTGCCGAAATTACGTTAAATCTCCTCTTACATTCTTGCCAACATACTTTTGGGAGAGCAGTTTCTCTACTATAAGTATTATGAAAAGATAATAGAAACAAGTTAGATATGATGATCTCCTACAAGTACATAGTCATCAATATGCTCTAGATTAGATAAATTAACAGGCAAGGAACAATTTTTTACATTAAAAGCAATATATATATATATATATATATATATATGGTGTTTATTCACAATGAACATATAAGAAATTAATGTAGGAGTTGCTTTTTCACTTAAAACTTTTTGTTCTTATATTGTTATGATTGCAGAATACCACACAGCTATGAATAAAATAGCTATACCCCATATTAATCATTTATAAGCGTATTTTCAATGCATTATGTTTAATGTTTATAATTCTTTTATTTGTTTTGATTATACTTATTAAAATATAATTTTATGTCTGTTGAATCTTACATAAAAGTTTTGTTGTGTATTTAGTATTATATTTAATATTTAGTATTTTTTAATTTCCAAATTCACATTTATTGTATTTTATTAAAGTGTCAGTCAACAGTGGGTTTGGAAATAAAAACTTGTCCTTACCTCACAGATAGTTTCAAAAACACTGCTCTGGAGTATTGAAGACTCATAGAAGAGTATCAAAAATGGAGAGAATAGAGAAAGTTAAGAGAATCAGATGAAAGTGAGTAACGGGATCAGGAAAGAATAAGGAAAGGAGCAAAGTTGGAAGTGAAAAATAGTAGAGTCACGAAGTAGAAACTAGGAGTTCATAATGTTCCATGTGGTCATTTCCAAGGAATTTCAAGGTTCAAGTGCTGTCATACTTAAGGGAGGCTATGGGATCATGATAGGAAGGCCATTGGTTTTGAAGGTGAAACTAGTTTGCCTGATGACAAAATATGTACAACAAAATTTTTGAGAGAAATAAATCCTGCAAACCATAAAAATAAAATGATAAAGAAAATGAAGAATATAAATGTGGTCTTTGAAGCAAAGAGATCATATCAAGAATGGAGAGAGAAGTAACCATTAGATGCCATCAATTTCAAGGGAGGAGGGATTGTTAAATGCTTGTAGAATAATGATCTGGTAGTGGCATCAAGGAATAAGGAGTGAGCGGCTCCTCTTTGTACCTTGAGAAGGAGAAAAATTTACTGTCATTATAAGGTCTTCTAATAAAAATGGCACCTCCAGGAGAAATTGTGCTTTAGTTTCAGGGAACTGAACCAGCACTAAAAAAAAAATACGGGTTAAAGAAGTTTGTGCAAGAAGTAATGTTTCCACCTTACGTGGGGCAAGGAGCAAGGGAAGTCCCAAAGTTGGTACAATAGATGTATTGGGGGAGGTTGGGCAAGTTGCATCAGCATTACTGTAATGTATATCCAAGAATGGTTACCTAAGGTAATTGGTAAACTATATGGAAAAAATGTTGAAGTTCAGGAGGGGTAAGAAATCACAGGAAGTGTTGCTGAAGGGAGAGATGAGTAACAAAAACTTCGTTAGTAGAGAATGTTGTGCCGCTAAGAGGCCTCCCTACCCTTCAACGATCCTTCCAACCCTCAACATGACCACGTCCCAATACCCAGGACCTATGAATATATTACCTTACATGGAAAAAATGACTTTGGTAATGTGGTTAAATTAAGGATTTTGAGATGGAGATAAGTAGAGTATATATATATATATACACACACACACACACACACACACACACACACACACACACATACACATATATACATATATATGCATATATATATGTATATATATATATACTCTCTCTCTCTATATATATATATGTATATGTATATTATAATCTTGTGATTATATAAATATAATCACAAGTGCCCCGATAAGAGGTAGGCAGGGAGAGTCAGAGGAGAGGAGCTGATGGAAGCTGTCTGGAGTAATGCAGTTGCTGGCTTCAAAGATGGGGGAGGAAGCCACAAACCAAGGAATGCAAGCAGCCTCTAGGAAATGGAAAAGGCAAGAAAAAATATTCTCCCTTGGAATCTCAAGAAGAAAGGTAATTCTGTTGACGCTCTGATTTTAACCCAGTAAAACTCATTTCAGACTGCTCACTTCCCAAACTGTAAGACGTTAAATGTGTCTTAAGCCACTTTATGGTACTTTGTTCTAGAAGCAACAGGAAATGAATATACCACCACTATATTTTAATTAAAAAGTTTAATTGTAATGGTAAAACCATGACCCCCTCCTCTTGTTCACACATACACACACAATCACAGATTTGCGAAATCCTGCATTACAACCAAGATGTAAGCGAGTGAGTACAAAATTAAACTGTTTTACTTAAAGGGGTTTTCTCTGAACTTTCAAGTTTTGTATAAAGTTAATAGAATAAAAAAGGGCCTCAATTTAATTAGTTAATCTAGCTATAATAAAAAATAACATTGAAAAGATGAATGCAAAACAATTATAGTTAATCTCCTAATCTTAAAAGAATTGCTAAAGTGGAAGTACAAGATACTCAAAATTATCATTTAAAAGAAAAACCTTCTAAAGGAGATAGTTTCAACATAATAACATAAAAAAAGTCATAAGGACGTGACTCAAAAGTAAAAACAGATAAAAGTTATTGCTGAGAACTTTTAAATCTCTAAAAAATTTATTGATTTCAAAAAATAAGCAGGAATGTCATTACAAAGAGAGAAATCCAAGAGGCTTTGCACTGACATCTGTTTTCAGTCCTGCTTGTAAAGCAATAAAATCCTTGGTCTCCCAAGGCAAGGCCTTAGGAAGTGCCCACCAACAGTTCATTCATTACGCAAGTACTGTCTTCTCATCTCTGCCTTCGACAGCAACCCAGTACTTTTTTATTTACATGCTTATTAAAGTCACACAGGTAAAATGTTTCTGAATGTGTTTTCAGAACACGTTTTATTTTAGTGCTTTCAAATGTTTTGAGGATAATTGTTAGAGGGATGAAAAAAGTATAAGAGCTTAGTCTGAGAATAAAAATCTGTTTTGGCATTTTAATGTCTAAAGACTTGAAAACTGCCAAATGTTTTGCTAATCAAGGAGCAGTAGAAATTCACAATCAGTCACCAAAATATAAAACAATTCTATTCACTGTAAAAATATGTTTACTGCATTTACTTACCGGCTGTTTAGCACAAATGTTTTTTCTCCCAAAGTGGAAAAGCTGGCAATTCTTTAATTTCCAAAGTGCTCATAGAGTGCAGCTGTAGATATACAAGGCTTTTGTTAATGGCATATCCAGGTAGCATTTGCTTCCCTTTTGTCAGACACTGCCTTTATTTGAAGTCAACAGAAGCCCTTTCCCTTTTCCCTCTGGCACCATTTGTAGTTATTGTGTTTTCAGAGAAAGCAAAAGACATCAGGGCATGAATTGATTTTTCTTTGAGCTCATTCAGATGCAATGTTGACATTTTTTGGTAACTTTATATTTTTTACTTTCTAATGCACCATAGTCTTCAAAAACAGCACAGATTATTGCATTTGGGACCCATCAACATTAAAATATTTGCTACCCAGAGTAAAATGCCAATAATAACTAGTTTTTAACACCTCAAAGCACAGGCCCTATACTTGAAAGAATTTTATCATTCTTTTTAAAAGGCCGTATCTTTAGTCAATCATAGTCTCAGGTTACTTACTGGATCCCAAATTTTCTTTTTAAGTATGAATCTTAAGGGATAGTGGACTAGCCCTTGCTGATATAACCTCAGCCTCTCACTGAAAGTATACTCATCAGAGGAAAGGATTTTCTTTAATGCGTAGGAATAATGACTCTGAAAATCAGTATAATGATTCTGTTGTCCAAAAAGTTAAATCAAGATTACAGCTGCCTTAAGTTCTCTTTTGGAAGGTTTAGTTTTGAAAAGAGGAAAAAATATTACAAAGAGTAAATTTTTGGCAGTCCCAATAGTCAATAAATATTGTATGGGTGCATAAGGACTTTAGAGGGAGGGAAACAATAAGAAAGCACTTTAAAGTGTTAAGCCTCTAAATGCATCCTTGGGTGTAAGCATGAGTATATGAATCACAGGGGCTTCACCATGTTACCTGGGGCTCATTCCGTCAGCAAAGCAGGAACTACCTAACAGATGCTCAGGGTTCCCTCAAATGAAAGGCCTTTTCTCAGAAACTCAACATTTTTAGCTTCCACCAATTAGGCATCCTTTTCACTCACGTTTTGCTACTACCTCTTCTTAAAAGACTTCAAAGAAATTATAAAAATAACCACTATAGAAGTCTTAGGAATTGTTACCTAGAGTGAATATCAGATTCATCCAAAAGAGTGCATATCTGACTAGGAATATTCCTCTGAGTAAAATAAAAAGTTCAAAAAGATGTTTGATGGAACAGGTATTTTGGGTACTAATTTCTAAGGCCACTTTAAACTTCACAATAACCCTCTAAGGGAAATAAAACTCCTATTAAAGCCTTAATTAAGTTAAAAAAAAATCGAACAGGAAAACATAAAAGCCATGCAGCCACTGCTGACTCCAGGCACTGAGACCTATAAAAGAATATCTAAGAAGCAGAAGTAGGGCTGGAACATTCAGAGATATGTGGATTTAAATTTTTGCTTCCACACTGCATTTTTCAGCCACTATGTTTTCAGCCATTATGTAAGACTAACGACTCTAGAAACTATTCTCTCAGTTTTATAAAACTGAAAGCAACAAACAAGCATGACAATAAACAGAGACTCATGGACACAGTGGATTAATGGTTGCCAGAGGGAAGGGGGTTTGGGGGTAAAAGCTAAATAGGGGTAAAAGGGTCAAATATTTGGTGATGGAAGGAAATCTAACTCTGAGTGGTGTATACACAATGCAACATAGATACAACTTACTGTTGTATGCTACACTTGAAATTTATTTGATTTTGTTAATGTCGCTCCAACAATTTTTAATAAAAAAAATTTTTTTAAAGACTAGAACATTCTGAAGCACTATTTCTGATCACTTTTATTCTTCTAGGCCTAGAAACTTGATCATTCATTTAGACCTGGGTTTCTGAAGGTGATAATGGGAAGTTTTGTACAGGAAATACATAGGTCAATGCTGGCAGGGCAGGAAGGAAGAAGTTTCAAAACTGAACTAGCTTTCAGTTATTAAAAGATATAAGTTCTGAGGATCTAATGTACAGCATGGTGATTATGGTTAATAATTCTGTATTATATATTTGAGAGTTGCTAAGAGAGTATGTCTTAAATGCTGTCGCCACACAAAAAAAAAAATGGTAATCACATGGGTAGTGGAAGTATTAGCTAACACTATGGTGGTAATCATTCTGCAACATATAAGTGTGTCAAATCATGCATACACCTTAAATTTATACCTTAAATTTAAATGTTATATATCAATTCTAGCTCAGTAAAGCTGGGGTAAGAAAACCTAAATGGAGTATACATTAACATGTTCTGAGAGATATGTACCATGCAGAAACACATCTCTTCAACAATCCCTTAACCATTAGCCTCATTTCTCCCCCCAACTTTCCTTAAAGATAATCAATGAAACAAATTTTGAAAAATCAATGGCATATTGAAAAAACAAATTTCTGTAGAACCCAAATTCAGCTCTCAGCCTCCAGTGTGTGTGTGTGTGTGTGTGTGTGTGTGTGTGCAATGTGCTATGTTGCAAGATATGTGTGTATGAGAGAGAGAGAGAGAGAGAGATTGAGAGAGAGAGAGAGAGAGATATTGAGAGAGAGAGATTGAGAGAGAGAGAGAGACTGAGAGAGAGAGAGGAAAGGGGAGATGGAAAGGTGGAGGAAAACGGGCAGAATGTGAACTCTTGTTGTGATGAGAGCTAGACACCTGACATGCTCCCCATTTAGCCTTCCAACTGACGGAACAAATGAGGAACTGTTTTGCTCTGTTTCAGAACTGATTGACATTTTAATTATTCTACAGCTGGAAGTGTTAATCACACCAGAGAATAAGGGGATAATTCCCAGCTGGTAAAATTTCACACAATAGTTTAGCAGGCACCCACAAGCAGATAGTTTCAATCATTTGTTAAAGAAAAAAATCAATATTTAAAAACCTTTCACAAATTAAACCACCAACAGAAGATCTATACTTAAAAATCTCTTTAGCTATGATCTACACTTCTTATTTTTGATCATCAGAGTTAAAACACTATAAATCTGAGGAAATTACAAATTTAAATGTAACTAATTTGAATAGTGTGAAATCATTAAAAGAAATTAAGATAATTGAATTTAATTTTGTCTATAAAATGTAAACTTCATTACTGTTCAAACTGTTACATTATTTTTATTAATACAAGCCTCTCAGAAGTTTCATTGTCTTTCACCAATTACATATCTCAAAAGGCATGTTTAATTCTTAAACATTTAAGTTAGTTTTTTACATACTTATGTGATCATAAGAATCACCTAGACTGATTCTCTCTAGAGAGAAACTCTTAGAGCTTCTGATTTGATAGCTCTGGAAAAAGCCACAAGAATCTGAATTATAAAAAAGGACTCTGAGTGATAAGGTCAGACAAGTTTGAAAAATACTAGAATGCATATTTAGTTTTTTAAATTAGATGTCATTTACTTCTATTTGCATATTTAGAAAATATCTTTTTTCTTCCAAGTACTAAAAGAGACAACTATGAAAATTAAAAACAAATTTCTATCTATTAGTTTTGGTGATAAAAAATAAACTTGAATTTTTTTCCATCAAATTCTAATAAAATTTCTAGTTTTGAAATGTAATAAAACTTTTGACAGTCAAATGTTTTGCAGTTTTTAAGTTAGTTGTAAGCTCTGAAAGTGTGAATGTGCTCTTCTTTTAACAAAAAGAAAAGTTTTTAGCAGAAAACATTCTAAGAGGAATACTATTAACTTAGATATTAACATTTTGCCTTCAAAGCAAGTTTTTTTCCTCTAGATTTTCCCTAATCTGTATGAAAGTGTCAGGCTTCAAAAATAATTATAAAGATGTTTTGAATCCATGTGAAACACATGGCAATAGAAGTATGCCAGTAACCTGATTAATTGAGGAAAAATCATCAAGGAAAAGCCTGAACTGTCCAATGTTTGCTTCTATATAGAGCGTTTCTGTGCACTAGGTTTTATTCTAAGTAAAAAAGCAAACCTGAGATACCTATTATTATTATTGCCATTATAATTCTCATTTTATAGACAAGGAGATAAAAATATAGTGAAAATAAATAATTTATCCAAGATTACACATTAATTTATCCAAGATTAACTAGCAGATCTGAGAATTAAACTTACGAAGCCTGATTAAAGAAAAAAAAAACTATCTTTACCTCTATGCTACACTGCTACTTCATTTTTTTAATCTTTCTTCTAAATGTATTAGTAAAATGCAGCCATCATTATGTTGATATCTTTCATAATCCACTAGTTTTTTTTTCCAAATTTGGAGATTAAAATCTAAAAAAATTGACAACTCTCTGTTTGACAGGTTGTGGAGCCTGGATATGTCAGAGGTTGTCCAGAACACGCTGCTGCTGTATTTTAAACCTAGGAAGGTAAAGAAAGACTGATGTGTCAGTAAATAGAACCAACTTTTAGCACTAAAGATATAGGCAGACATTCTGAGAAAGTCTTCAAGCTGTAAAATAAATTAATCTAGCTGGGTTATTCTTTAGAGATCTCTTAACTAAATTGAGGAAGCAGGGACTAGAAGGGTGGTGATTTCCATCCTTAAAAATGATCATCTTCTCATTCCACATCTATTTCTTCTTTCCCATTCCTTTTCACTTCAGTTTTTAGTTACGAAGGAAACAGAGTCTTTTTATTCTGTCATCTAACTTTTAAAGAGGAAATTTTTTTTAAATTAAAATCATTCTGTCTCGAAGACCTATGTTGTTTTATTTTCAACAAATTAAGCCCAGCCTTACTTTTAGAAAAAGAAAATGGCTCTCTATGAGTGTTGTACCCTCCAATTTTTTTTTTTTAAAGAAAACTGAAGCTAACTGACATTGATCCAAGTCATGAAGCTCTTAGGCCCTTGGATTGCTGATTTATAAGCTTGAGGTCAACATGCTGTATCTCTTTGTCTCAGTTTATAATTCAGTTATGCAGGCCTCTTAAGCTATTAAGACATTATCATTGACATTGCAATTTGTGTATATGTTTTATACCTCATTAAACACTCATCTTTCTAGCTCACAGAAATAGGCTTCTGGCCTAGGATATAGCATAATCTCATAATGTAATAAAAAATGTAAAATCACAGAGAAAGTTAATCATTAAAATCTTTACTCCCAATCAACTGATTGGTGATAATAGCTTTAAAGTCAAATAGAACTTTATCTATGGCACAATTCAGGTAACTTCTAAAACCAAATTTAACATCCCATCAGTAAATCTTTCTGTTTAAAAAAAAAAAAAAAGCTGTATAAATGGCACAGAGAATAACAGTATGGGCTGTTTCTCTACAAAATGGTAAAGTTTTAGATTCTCTAGTAAATGGATAAATTTGTAATTGATGCTACTTTCCCACTTCTACAGTTTATAATTCAGCAAGGCAATTCTTCCCTTTCAATCTTACAACGTTATCATGAGGAAATGCTTCATGTGATTCAAGACACTAATGACTGTTTGGAATTTTCCCTGACCAGGTGATTAATCCCAGACTCTGACTCAGTGCCTCAGACACAGCAGGAGACCAAGAAATATCTGTTCTCTGAAAATAGTCAGTTTATTTAACTGAATTAACTGTTATCTAAATAAAAAATTAATTACTACCTAAAGTCCACAGGAAGAAAGAACATTTAAAAAATTAAGAGATTCATTAATTGTTCTCGAATACTTCTATTTACAAAGCTATTTATCTAAGTGTGTGTGTTTATTTAAAGAAAGGTAATCTTTTTGGATTCTTACATGAAGTAAAAAAGTTTTCATAATTAAAAATTGAAATAGATCTATTTTCACACTTAAAAATATTAGTATTGATAATACACACATACAGAGAACTTCATTATAACTTCTTAGAAGAGAATATTTTACCAATCTGTGTCTTCTGAAATTGATGTTGATGATAAAAGAACTGAAGAATTCTGCAATCACTGTAAAGTGACTAATGTTTGTCCCAAGACTTTGACCTTCTAGTTCCTTCTGCCAACTACAACAATCACTTTTAGTTATGAAAAATTTATAAGATATTAGCTACAGTTTATGTATAATAATTATATGTTTCAATCCTAAAAATCTAGCAGGCCTGCTGAGCTGGGTTTCCCTGAACTTCATCTGCCTCAAGATTTGACTTAATCTTAAGGGTAGTGAGTGAAGGAAAGAAGTGAAGGAAATTTTTCTTAGGAACTATAAAGCCATGAAGGACTCAACCTCAAATCCTTCCTGCTTCAATGGATACGTAGATTACAGTAAATAGATGATGGGTTAAATAAATAATAGAGTATGTCAACAAAAGAATAACATTTAACAAAGAATAAACTAGTGGAAAAAATAAACATTTGACAAAGAATAAATGCAAACCTAGACAAATAGATTTGGGAGAAAAAGAGAAAAGAAAAAAATAAGGTATTTTTTGCAAAATGATTCTTTATTAAAAATGTCTTTCTCATTTCTTTTCTTGTATTGCTCCTACTCCAGATTTTTCCAACTAGTTTCAGACAGACATTAGAGTTAAAGAAGGACATCGGTTAGCCGCAAATAAAACACCTGTGGTTTCTTTACAGCCAGAATCAATCCCTGAGTGCCTAGTGTCTAGTGCAATGTCAAAGACATAGTAGTTAATCAATAAATATTTGCAAAATTAAAAATAAAATCTGTATCATGCCAAGGAAGAATGTTATTGCCTTTTAAAAATTCAGCCTTTTAGTATCAAAGAGAAAACACTACTGGCAATGAAATATCATTTACCCATAATTCCTGTAGTGCTTATTTTAACACAATCTCACCAGTGTTTTTTGTAAGAGATTTGATTCACACATCTGATTTATTTCTACTTTTATATTCAGCAGTATTTTATAGAGGTCACAAAGGCCCAAGAGGGTTTTAAAACATACTTGTTGTGAACTATTTAAAGTAGTATTTTTCTTTCAAACTGGTATAATATTTTTCTTAACATAAACAATTTTACTATACATATAACACTTTTCTTTTCTGAAAGGGATCTGAACTCTGAACTTAACATTAGTTTGCTTTTCTTTCTGCTAGCTGGTATACAAATAATGAATACTGCACAGAACGCAGATCCCCACAGGCATGAGTCTGACAATGTTTAGCATGTGGATCTCAGATAAAGTTGTGATTGAAAGATAATACCATTCTTTTTTGAACTATTGATTATCCAAGCTGCTGCTATTTGTATAGTTATGACATACTCCATTTCATAAGTCACAAGTTAATGTACTCTTAAAATATTGTGTTACACAGGAAAAATTACATATAGAGCAATCACTGTAAAATGAATAACTTTAGGGAAAAATTAGGAGTCATATGACTGAAACGACAATATTTATAATTCTGCTGCTTGTAGTTTTCATCTAGGTCCATGTGCAACTGAAGCATGTGTTATGAACAAGTTAAATGTGAGTACTTCATGTTCTGGATCAAGTGTAATGAGTCTTCTGAAATTGATATTGAAAATAAAAGAACTGAGGAATTCTGCAATCAGCATCTGGTGAAAATGATGAGGAAGAAGAAGCTACACAAGGATATGTTTTATTTTTGAGGAAGGAGGGTGGGGAGCATGTGCTAACATTTCCCAAGAGCTGGGTGTTTTAGATTGTTTGAACATAAGAATGGCTGGTTAGCATCAGACTAGCAAACCCTCCTTAGTTGGCCAGGAGGTCAGAACTGCTGAGATGCTGCCCAACATCCAATTTCTACAAGTGCAGTATAAGTGCAGGAACTGATCTCATTATAAAGCAGGCATTGCATTTTTAGAAATGAAATAGGAAGAGTACAACCAGTGGAAATGGATTCAACCGTGAGTCTCCCTAAGAATTTTGTTACAAATATTTAAATTCCTCTGTATTGAAGTTAAAATTGCTCCCAGGTTCCAAAGTAGAACTGACCCCACAGATGGGATGGTTGTGAGGAGAAGGGCACTAGGAACAGAGGGGAGTCCAGGGCAGAAGGCTACTATTAACTTCTCCCTTAACTTCTCTCTCTTCTTCCTCTTTGAATTTGGACCATTTTCTAGCACTTCATTTAGATTATGTCTTAATTTAAAAGCTAATAGCACTTTTTAAATGCCCAAGGGCAACTTGTATAATGAATGTGCCTAGCCCCCTTAAAAGAAAAAAATTCTTTCAGACCGCCAAGATTTCACCAACATACCCTAATTTTAGGGAGAGAAGGAAGGACTTGATAGATGACCTACATAGACCTATATAACTTAGGTCAAAATGTTAATGTTATCTTTAGCCTGCAAGTGTGACCACTAGTCAGATCCAGGCAGGTCCAATCTTCTGCTGATTATCTGGGGAAAAGGCTAGGTCTCTGAGGGCCATATGTATAGAGAGAACGTATGATTTCTAGAGCTAGGATTTAAAACTAAATTTAATCAAAGTCATAAGGACTTTCAGTTTCACGTGTTGGGCACCAAAATAGAGTGGTGAGTTGAGTCATGCTTCCTGACTTTAGCAAGCTCGCAATCCATCAGGAAAGGTAAACAAATAAAGAGGCAGTTGCAACTATAATGGGAGGGGAAAGGCCAAGTTATGTGGAAGTACATAGTCAGGTACTTTATCTGCAGAAAGAGAATGAGGAGGCATAGGGATTGGGGAGGGGTATGGAAGAATATTTCAGGCAGACGAGACAATGTTTATGGAGGTCTAGAAACAAGATAGTGAATGATACCTGAAAAAAAATGAAAAATTCAGCCTTCCTAGAACTCAGAGTACCAAACCGGTTGGGGAGTACTGGGGGCGAGGTTTCATAATCAGGTGAGATCAAGTCAGATTGTAATTTAAAAGCTGTGATGGGTCTAGGCATCTGCATTTTCTAAAGCCTATTCTAACAGATAAAAAGTTGAAAGTCAATTTTTAACAAGCTCTTTTCGTGCCGTGAAATTATTTCTTTAAAAGTTTAAACTCATCACTCAGTGATATCTTACAGTTAGCTGCCCTTACACTTACTACATTACTGTCTGGGCATTGGTGAGCAGACCCCGATTGCTTTTGGAAATTAGACACCAGCTGTTTTTTTAGCCATTGTGGTCCCTAAAGTTCTTATGACAAGATAGCCTGAACCATATATCCCCAAGTGTCATTCTCTTCATTTTAACAAACATTCCTAGCTGACTGTGATGTTGTTACTAGAGGATCATTTTGCAAAGCACTGATTTACACATTTGAAATAGGTTACTGATATTTTATGCTTTTAAAAGGAATGAGTATTTTTTTTTAGAAATCTTAATTGTTTTTTAGAAATCTTAATTGTTTTTTCCATATACTTTATTTAAAATTTTTAAATGCTGATTGAAAAAAGCAAACACAAATAAAGGATTTTGAAACGTTAAGATTTTCTTCCTCTGTTCTAAAAACATTTTCTTTCTACAAAAGAAAATTGATTTTTTTTGGCCTCTTGATTTAAGGGATTGCTTTAGGAATAGCATTAAAGTATTTAGCAAACATTTTCAGTAATAAGCTTTTTAAATATCTGTTTTCACTCTTTCTCATTTTTTTCCATGATAGTGAAAACACTTAATCCACTCAGGGGATTAATTTCATGTAAAGTTTTATGTCTTAAAACTGAATTCATCTTTTCACTGGCATTGAGCACAACAACATCTGCAAACCATTAAAAGGAAATTCCTTTTGAAAGCACTATAGTTTGAGTCTACTGAATGATTTTCACTTGGAATAAAATCATTCATATTTCCTTGATGTTTCCAAAGCAGCTAAGACCTAAATTAATAAGAATAAATTTTATTTTAGTTTATATACTATAAATCAGGTTTTGCAAACTATTTTTCTAATATTTGGTATGTTCTTGAAAGTCTTTGGATGTTAATTTTTATAGCTAAATGATCGTTTTATCATTATTAAAATTATCCTTGTTTAAAAAAGACACTTTAAAATAGTAAAGAAACTCTTTGAAAAGAATTCCTGTCACCAGCTAGAAAATAATTCTGAATAATAACATTTTCTACAAGAAAATATATTTTGCAAAGCTATACAAGGCCTTACAAAGCAGCACAAATAACAGATTCTGTTTCCCCACATATTTCAAAACTATTTTCAGAGCTGTGTAGATTATAAACATGTATACATGCATTACATGCATATAATTATGCCCTCAAAATATATTAAAAATTCACTTATATGGAAGTCTAATATTGATGTAGTCTTATACAATTAATACTCCTTAAAAATAAGAAACACTAAAGTTTTTTAAAATGTGAACTTTATTGAGTTTTTTAACAAAAAATAGTACTAAAACAAATGAATTGTTTAAGAAAATCATTATTTTTTTAATTTCATATTAAAATTTTTATATTCTTAAATTCTGCTTATACATGAATTTGTGTCCTTCTGTCTTTGATTATTAATTGGAAACAAGCACAAAAAGATTACACACACACACACACACACACACACATACACACACACAGTGAAGAGACCACCTTGAAAATGGTAGGAGATTCCCACAACGGTGTGCGGCCGTTGAGAAATGGGAGAAATATCTTGGCTACAGAGGTCCCCATGGATGAATGAGGGATCTCGGCTCCTCATCTAGCTCCCTAGCCCAAAGTTATACTGCTCGGAAGAGAAGTCCTCACAACTTCTGACCATGAAAACCAGTGGAGATTATGGCTGAGTGAGACAGAAGGCTAAGATAGTCGCAGACTTTCCACTTAAGGGGCACATGCACAGACTTATTCAGTGACAGACTCACTCAGTCTGAGTTCCAGCTCTGGGACAGCAGCTTGAAAGGCACCAGGGACATACAAAGAGAAACAATTGTCTGCCTTTAGGGTGAGGGATTGAGGAGCGACTTTCTCCCAGACAGAAGACTGGCTGTATCGATTGACCTTCGTTGAACCCTCTCCGACCCAGATTGCAGACTCAGGAGGGCGTCATATCTGAGTCTCCATTCACATAGCTACACTGGTTGTCCCACCCTGGTGATTAGCTAAGACCCACTACTCCCAACTTGAGGACCCAAGCAAGCTGCTTCCAGTGGATTTTCCATACAAACAGCCTATCTTGGCTCATGCTGTGGACTTTCCTAAAATCTCTCAAAGGTTTGCAAAAATCTAAACAAGCAGCATCTGGCCTCGGCATGCCCTGCACCTAGCGCTGAACAACCCCAAAACAGGCACTAATGGCACCAAGCCTCGGTTTGTGACTTGGCCTCTCAAGTCACTTCTAAGCCCAGGATGGGTGGTGGCCATCTGTAGATTGCTCGGTGGTCCATGCCAGGTGGCCCTGGGCGAGGCACCAGCTTCAGCTGAACTTGGCTGGTGGCAGGGCCCCTCCCAGGAGGCCCTGGCCTACATGCTTTGTGGCCAGCTTTGGTCTAAGCTGGAGTACCACGCTGGGTCACATCTGAGGACGGCATACCCAAAGGGCAGACAGAGCAGGTTCTACAACCCTGCTAAAGCAAATCCTGCTCTGTAGGGTGATCCCCAGTACAGCAGCGCTTCCACTGGTCATGGCCAATCATCACAACCAATCAGCTCAAAGGTCAGTCCTTCCCATTGATGAGCAAACAGCAATTAAGGTTCAACTATAATAGGAGGGCACACACAACCTATAAACAGGACATACCTGGAGCACGTGGCTCAGGTGACCAGGGAAAACTGTGCCACTGGACCCACGGCACACCTACTACATCAGGTCATTCTAAGACCAGGAGACATAGCAGCCCTACCCAATACATAGAAACAACAAAACACAAGTAGGCAGCCAAAACAGAAAGAAAAACAACCATGCCCCCAATGAAAGAACAGAATAAAGCTCCAGAAAAAGAACTAAACAAAATAGAAACAAGCCATCGACCAGATGCAGAATTCAAAACACTTGTTATAAAGATACTCAATGAACTTGGGAAGAGTAGATGAACTCAGTGAGACTTTATCAAAGAAATAGAAAACATAAAAGTAGAGTTAGAAAGCAAAAAAAAATAACCAGTCAGAAATGAATAACACAATAATTGAAAATAAAAATATCTTAAGAGAAATTAACAGTAGATTAGATAAAGCAAAGGATCAAATCAGTGATTTAAAAAAAGGTAGCAGAAAACACCCAATCAGAACAGCAACAACAAAAAGAAATTCCCCCAAAGAGGCTAGTTT
This sequence comes from Pteropus medius, assembly GCF_902729225.1. Classification (NCBI taxonomy): domain Eukaryota; kingdom Metazoa; phylum Chordata; class Mammalia; order Chiroptera; family Pteropodidae; genus Pteropus; species Pteropus medius. Next base: position 2,222,894 of record NW_024353908.1, read on the forward strand.
AAGGGGCCTCTGGGACATCATCAAACATAATAATATTCGCATTACGGGGCTACCAAAAGAGTAGGAAGAGAGCAAGAAATTGAAAACTTATTTCAAGAAATAATGACAGAAGACTTCGCTAACCTACGAAAAAAATAGACATACAAACCCAGAAAGCACAGAGAGTCTCAAACAAGATGAACCCAAAGAAGCCCATCCCAAGATACATAATAATTAAAATGTCTGAGATTAAAGAGAATCTTAAAAGCAGAAAAAGAAAAGCAGTTAGTTATCTACAAAGGAGCTCCCATAAAACTGATTTCTTAACAGAAATTTTGCCCAGTTTAGAAGGGATTGGCAGGAAATAGTCAAAGTGATGAAAAGCAAGGACCTACAACCAAGATTACTCTACCCAGCAGTTATCATTTAGTCTCAAAAGACTGATAAAGAGCTTCCCAGATAAGAAAAAGCTAAAGGAGTTTATCATTACTAAGTCAGTATTACAGAAAATGTTAGAAGGACTCCCTTAAGAAGAAAAAACGAATAAAGGATAAAATATATGAATGATGAAATAATCATATGGCAATAACTACATATCTAGCAATAATTACTTTAAACATAAATGGATTAAATGCTCCAATCAAAATGTAGGGTGTCTGAATGGATAAGAAAACAAAACTCTTACATATGCTTCCTACGAAGGACTCATTTCAGAGCAAAAGACATGCATGGACTGAAAGAAAATGGATGAAAAAAGATATTACATGAAAATGGAAACAAACAATAAAAAGCAAGGGTAGTAATACTTATACCAGACAAAATAAACTTTAAAACAAAAGCTATAACAAGAGACAAAGAAGGACCCAGTAATCCCACTTCTGGATATTTATCTGAAGAAACTCAAAATATTACTTTGAAATGATATGTGAATCCATATGTTCATTGCAGCATTACTTACAGTAGCCATGATATGGAGGCATCCTGGGTGTCCATCAATGGATGAATGGATAAAGAAGAGGTTGTGTGTGTGTGTGTGTATATGTGTGTGTGTGTCTGTGTATACACATATACATGTATATATGTACACACAGACACACACACACATATACACACACATACGCAATGCAATATTACTCAGTCATAAAAACAAATAAAATTTTACCATCTGCAACAACATGAATGGACCTAGAGGGTATTCTGCTGAGTGGAGTAAGTCAGATAGAGAAAGACAAATGTCATATGTGGAATTTAGAGAACCAGACAAACAAACAAACAACAGAAACAAGTTCATAGATATAGGGAACATTTTGATGGTTGTCAGATTAGGCGGGGGGGAGGGGGGTAAATGGAGGAGGGGATTAAGAGATATAAATTGGTAGTTACAAAATAATCATGGAGATGTAGAGTATAGCATAAGGAATATAGTTAGTAATATTGTATGGTGTCAGATGGGTACTGGATTTATGAGATGATCACTTCATGAGTTATATAAATGTTTAATCACTATGTTGTACACTTGAAACTAATATAATATTGTATGTAAATTATAATTAAAAATAAAAATATACTAATTAAAAATAAAGTGGTAAAGTAAGATTCAAATCCAGGTAAATCAGGCTCAAAATCTATACTTTTAAAGTGCCGTGTTATATTAAACATAAAGTCATCTTTTGCTAAACAGCCTAATGAGTAAGGAATATAATTCTTTCAGGTAATTATCTGACTGAAATTTTATAAATATAATTTTAAATTTACATGCTGTTATAATAACACATAGAGATCTATCCCCTGTACCCTTTGCCCAGTTTCTAGAAATGATAACATCTTGAACAACTATAGTACAATATCATGACTAGGGTATTGACATTGATAGAAACCAACAATCATTCAAATTTCCCCAGAGTGATACTATTTTAAAGAAATTATGTATCTTAAAAATTAGCAAGAGTAAAGGCAGTCTATAAAATAAATAAATAATTAGTCTTATATCTGTCGAAAATTATAAAAACCCTTATAGCCATTCTACCATGGACCAACATTGACCAATTTTTTTAAAAAATTGTTTTAATTCTTACCTAATCTTAGAAAGAGTAAAATTATTGGATACCCTCTTTCTTTCTCATTTTTTAAAGAGAGAGGAACAAAACAATTTTTATTATAAGTGAGCAGTGTTTTATTTTATCTAAGGATCCAGGTTTTCATACCAACATCACCATCTGCTGGATTTTAAGAATATTATTGCTGAGATCTTTGGAAGCCTTGGGTTGTATTTTAACAACTACTGGACTAAAAATGGTCTTTATTGCATATTTTAAAACACTACTAAGTGACTATTTTCAAAGTGGAAGAGAGTACTTACAGTTGCGATCTCTCCGCACCTGTAATACAAACAGAGGGAAAAAATGAAAGAATAGCTTTAACTTCTCTCTGTCTCTCAATTAAATTTCTGGATCCCCACCACTACATTTATAAATATATAGAATAACTCAGTCATTCGAAAAATAGCCATTGACAATTGACTACATGCGAAGAAATATGCCACACACTAAGAATAAACAGTTAAATAAGATATTGTTCTCCCAGTCTTAGTCTATAGGAGACCCAGACCTATAAATAAATAATGGCATTACAATGTAGGAAGTGCCATCATAGAGCTACAGTCAGGCATTGAGGCTAGAGCCAGAAGCCTTATTCCTCTGACAGACTGGGGTAATACCTGGATGTAAATATTGGGAGAAAGAAAATTTCCTGAGGAGAAGATGCCTATCTTAGTCTTGAAACTTGAATTAGAATGAGACGGACAAGACAAGGACAAGTAAATTTTGGAGAGTTTGACAGGTGAAATTTGGGAACAAACCTCACACTATGGTCACCTGTGTCTATTCACACCTTTACTTATTCTTTCATTCATTCAACTGATGATTTTGAATATCATCAGAAGTTAGGCTAGGAAAGAAAATTTAAAACAAATAACTACAAAACATATTATAAGTGTGATAAAAATGTGTACAGTAAGAACCTTCTTTCATTTATTTATCTCTGACTCAGGCAATGCCTAGGCACTAGAGGTAAGATGATATAATCCATGCCTTCAAGGAGCAAGATAAACATTTCTAAATAGTTACATAAATACAATGTGATAATTTCATCTGACTCTATAAAGAAAGGAAAACATGAAATGCCTATAATGTTAGGGGATACACCATGGAATAGTATAGCCATAAAGAATTTGAAAAAATAAGTTCACATTCACTAGTTAGATAAAACAAGATGATAGAAGGTTATAAGCTTGAGATCTGCCGTCAAATGAACAGGGACTGAATCAATTTACATTCTAGTTGTATGACCATGGGAAAATTCATTAATCTCTGAAAGCCTTAGTTTCATATATTGTCAAATGGGAATAATAATAGTGCCTGTCTTATAGGTTAATTGTGAGGTTAAATGAACTAATGAATGTAAAGTGCTTAGCACAGTGCCTGGCTTAGCCGGTCCTTAAAAAATACTGACTATATCTCCTTCTTTTCCTCCTCTTCTTCTTCTAACTTTATTCATCTAGTCAGAACATTGACCAATCAGAAAGGATGCATAAACAAAAGCATAGAAGCATGAATTATCCCAGCATGTTAGTCTGAGAGAATTGCAATTAATCAACATTGATCCAGACAATCCGCATTTTTCAGTCAGTCAACAAATACTTTGTACTATTTTGTATCGAACCCAACCTCAGATATTCTAATGTGTTCTAGGGGCTGTGGCTGAAAAATGTGCAGAATACAGGGAGAACCAAGTAAATGGGTGGCTAGTTTTGTCTGGTTAGGAGTTTGCCAAGAAAGCCTTCGCTGAAAAGCTTACATTTGAGGCCCCTTTATAGAAGAGTTGAGAGCTCAGCCTGTTTTCTGTGCTGAGGATTGGAAGGCATTCCAGGCACCTACTTCAAAGGTATGAAATGTAGGCTGCGTGCATGGATCTTAAAAAACTTTGCATTTATGTGGAGAAAAAACTCTATCTCTTGCCTTAGGACGGGAAGAGCAATATAAGAAGTCAATTCAGATGGTGTAAAGATGACAAACTCTTGAAGCAAGGAAGCCACTTAATAGGATAATAAAGTATAACACCTACCCATAAATAGCCTTTTCCTGTTATAAGAACTAAAGACCTGCATTGGATGGATTTTCATACACCAAAGGTCAAATTGGATCTTTCTAAATAAAATAGCTACATATAGAAATTATAATAAAATTTCTTGATATACTCTTAGTATATCAACTACCTTCATCAACCCTAGAGTCCTTCCAAGTCAGGTTACATAAAATATGCAGGAATGTTGAATCGAACTGTAAATTTTACTTCTAAATATATCCCCTAAGATTCTTCTCACTAAATGTATTTAATTCTATCTAAAAAAAAAAAAAAATGTGTATAAAGGTCTAAATTTACCATCACATGTATCTCTGTGAATACTGTCCTTTTATGAGAATCTTATTCTAGCCAGCAGTCATGTGCCTGGAAAACAATGGGGAAAGTAAATGTAGATTCTGATTTGTTTCACACACGTAAAACAATAACTCTTAATGATAAATTTACATAATTCAGAGATCAAGAGGCTAAGAAAGTTTACATTCTAAGAAAGATTACTCAAGCCTTGCTTTAGAAGAAAGCTTCAAAACAATTGAGAGAAAAACTAAAAAGGCATTAAAATGGAAACATGGGGTGTTTTTTCCCAACAGTTTTCCTTTAAGCATGTGTCTGTGTCTGTCCTTCAGGCTTTGAAGGAGCTTACATATCTCCTTCCATTTCACCAGTAATTCTTGGCCTCTTTTTTCTTTTCTTACCCTCTGCTGAGTTGGAATTTTCTGTCACTTTGTAACTAAGTGTGGAGTTGCCGTTGTCAGGGTTAGGAGCAAGAAAGTGGGAAGGTGGCAGCCTCATAGTGGTGTTGGCTGACTTTACCTCTGGGGAAGAGGAAGGGTTGAATTACCCCTGGCTTTGAAATAATCCCACTCAACTTTATCATTCCAACAACAGTAGTTAAAAGATGTTTGTCCTTGTCCACTCCTTTTTTTACTGTGGTGCAGCAAATATTAGAAACATCTGAGACAAAATTCAGACCAGTAATAAATTATCTAGGTTCTCACTACAAAGATAAATAAGACAATAAATAGGAAATAAATGGCTGAAAAGGTTTTCTCAAGCAGCAGAAATCCAAGAAGGCAGAATGCACAAAAGAACATAAAGAAAAGGAATATAAAGAAAACATGTGAGGCACCATGGAGGGTCCTGTGAAATAGTCTTAAAAAAATACAAAGACAGTCAAAGAAAGAATTAGTGTTGTGAAGAATTCTGAAAAAAAAAAAAAAAAAGAAATCAGAAAGGAAAGAAAAAGTATAAAAATTCAGAGAGAAAATGAACATTAAAAGATACTGAGCTCTCATGTGAGGCCACTGTACCAGAAAGCCCTGTCTTTTTGCCAAGACTTTGAAAGCATAAAAAAGCTCAAAATGTGTTGTCATTAGGCTCAGATTAAAGTTCCAGAAGCCTTTCAGATTCACATGCTTTTAAATATCATGATAAATTATGCATATAACACAGATTGGGATGGCTTGGCCTTCAAGTAATCAATAATTCAAAAACCATGAACATAAACCTACTCCAAATGGGAGTTTCAAAGTTGGATTCTGAAAAGATTTGTACCATTTAAAAAGAAAGGTAAGCCCGGCAAACTATTTTTCTTCCCTCAAAAAGAAAAAGGTAGATGGAGTAAAAGGGGTCAAATATATGGTGACAGAAAGAAATCTAACTATGGACAATGAACACACAATACAATGCATATATATGCCTTACTGGTGAATTGTATGCCTGAAACTTACTGTATTTCATTAACCAATATCACCATAATTTTTTTAAAAAAAAGAAAGAAAGAGTTGTGGTTTTAGCTCATGCTCTTATATTGCACGCTGGGATATTTCAACTAAACATTTTGTGTAAATTGTCAGATGAATTCATAGGTTTTCAAAACTTGGTAATTTTTTAATTACGAATTGTCCATCAAGGCTCTAGAACCATCAGATACATAACATCTCATAGATGATTTCCATTTCTTGGAACAATGCTAATGTGAACGTTGAGCCAGCTTGCTGAAGAAAGGAAAAAAGAGTTTTTTAAGCCTAGCAACATCCAGAATATAATAAGACATTTTTTCCTAATATACTGATGTGTTAACACAAAGAAAACATGGTGATGCTAGTAGTTATTTTACAGTTTCTATTTCTACTCAAAATATTTTCCTTTAGACTTAAACAGAGTTAAGCTTTTGCCAAGTCATGCACAAGGCAATTGTTACATTTATGTGAGATGTATATACTTTAAACCTGACATTTGAAATTGCTTCTAATTGAAGATCTGCAAGTTATACTTTAAATAATAAGCTTTTCCATGCACAAATTCCTGCCTTGGAAAGCTAGCGAAGTGAAGATAACTGCCCCCTCCTCTTCCTAAGTTAATCTCTGCTATCTTCTGGGGTAACAGCATTCAAACTTAACTTTAGGCTCAATTTTCAAAACAGTGGAGTGGTAGTCCTCTTTAATGAATTTCTTCATCAACTCTCTAAATCAAGTCACCTTATTTTAAAACTATAGGCATAGACTAATAGGAGCATTGTGAATTGGCCTTAAAATACATTTGTTAAATATGTGAATGAAACCAGTTTCTCTTCCCTTACTTTCTCACACATAAATCTCTTGGCTTAACTGCTTGAGTGTAGGTATAGTGATTTTCTATGTCTCAATTTTCAACAGTTAAAATTCTATTTAAATAGGACATTTTAGCTGCTGGATATTAGACTGCTGCAATTGTATTACAGAAATTATGTACTAAGAATGTTGTAAATAAAATTGATGTTTGACTTAATTACTGGGTACAGTACATGGATATTTGAATATAACTAATGGAAAACCAAATGCTTTATTTAGAGTGATTTTCAAAGCTTTTATCCTTGCAGAAAATTCACTTTATAGTAGTTGTTGGGCCAGGTTTCAAGTTAGTGACTCTATTCAGGAGGAATATAGAAGAAGGTGCATGAATATAGAATTAAGGATGTAGTTATCCAGGTAAATAAATTAAATGTTTAATATATTCCCTTCCAAATAGTGTTTCTCAATGAATCATCTTAATTCTATCATACTTAACTGAACACTTACTAAGCTGACAAATTTTCATGGCACTATACATTAAAGAGCAAATATATTATGTGAAATATGTCATCATTTTGACTAATAAAGAAAAAAGCACACAGGCCATGACTAGGCAAAGTATATCTTCATAATTATATGAAATTCAATTGACACATACAACTAGAATTCAAAGAAACAATCTAATCTTACACTTAAAGGAACTAGAAAAAGAACAACTAATGTCCAAAGTGAGTATAAGAAAGGAAATAACAAAGATCAGAGTGGAAATAAACAATCTAAAAGAATACAAAAGATTAATGAAATCTAGAGCTGATTCTTTGAAAGAATAAACAAAATTAATAAACCTTTAACCAGACTCATCAAGAAGAAAAAAGGACCCGAATAAATAAAATCAGAAATGAAAGAGAAGTGATAACTGATACCACAGAAATACCAAGGATTATAAGAAAATACTACTAGCAATTGTATCCTAACAAATCGGACAATATAGAAGAATAGATATATTTCTGCAAACATACAATCTCCTAAGACTAAGTTGAGAAGAAACATAAAATCTGAACCAACCAATTACTATTAATGAAGTCGAATCAGTAATCAAAAAATTCCCAACAAGCAAACGTCCTGAACTGAATGGCTTTACAGGTAAATTTTATCAAACATTCAAAGAATTAATACCAAGCCCTCTCAAACTATTCAAAAAAAATTCAAGAGGAGGGAAGGCTCACAAGCTCATTTTACGAGACCAATAAAACCAGACAAACACATTACCAAAAAAAAAAAAAATTATAGGTCAATATCCCTGATGAATATAGATGCAAAAATCCTCAACAAGATAACAAACGGAGTTCAGCAATACATTGAAAAGATCACATACCATGATCAAGTAGGATTTATTCTTGGGATGTTTGATTCAATATCTATAAATCAATTAATGTGATGATATGCCACTTAAACAAAATGAAAGAAAAATCATATGATCATATTAATAGATGCAGAAAAAGCATTTGACAAAATTCAGCATCCATTTATGATAAAAATTTGGCAAAGTAGGAACAGAGGGAATATATTTCAACATAATAAAGGCCACATAAGACAAATACACAACCATTATCATACACCATGGGGAAAAACTAAAAGCATTTTCCTGAAGATCAAGAACAAAACAAGGATGTCCACTTTCACCAGTTTTATTCAATACAGTACTGGAAGTCTTAGCCACAGAAATAGAACAAAAAGAAAGAAAGAAAGAAAAAGCATTCAAACCGGAAAGAAAAGAACTAAAACTGTCATTATTTGCAGATGACATGATACTATACATTCAAAGAACCCTAGAGATTCTACCAAAAAACTATTAGAGCTGATAAATTCAGTAAAAGAATAGATATAAAATTAATATTTAGAAATTGGTTATATTTTTATACACCAATAATGAACTATCAGAAAGAGAAATTAAGGAAACAATCCCATTTACAATTGCATCAAAAAATATCTAGGAATAAATTTAACCAAAGATGTAAAAGACCTGAACTTAGAAAATTATAAGACATTAAAGAAAGAAACTGAAGAAGATACAAATAAACAGAAGCATATATCGGGCTTAGGGATAGGAAGAATTAACATTGTAAAAATGTCTATCCTACCCAAAGTAATCTGTGGTTTTGATGCAATCCTTATCAAAATACCAATGGCGTTTTTCACAGAACTAGAACAAATCATCCTAAAATTTATGTAAAACTGCAGAAGACTCTGAATAGCCAAAGCACTTTTGAGAAAGAACAAAGTTGGAGGTATCACGTACCCTGATATGAAACTATACTACAAGGCTATAGTAATCAAAACAGTATGGTACTGGCATAAAAACAGTCACATCAATCAATGGAACAAAATAGAAAGCTCAGAAATAAACCCACGCCTATATGGTTATTTAATCTATGACAGGAGAGGAAAGAATATACAATGGGGTAAAGACAGTCTCTTCAATAACGGTATTAGGAAAACTGGATAGACTCATGAAAAAAAATGAAATTAGATTACTTTCTCACACCATATTCAAGAATAAACCTAAAATGGCTTGAAGGCTTAAATATAGGACCTGAAACCATAAAAATTCTAGAAGAAAACATAGAAATAAACTCTTTGACATTACACTTAGTAATATTTTTTGGATATATCTCCTCAGGCAAGGGAAACAAAAGAAAAAAATAAACGAAACGTTTTTGTACAGCAAAGGAAAACATCAACAAAACAAAAAGACAACATATAAAATGTGAGAGGATATTTGCCAATGATGCATCCAATAATGGGTTAACATCCAAAATGTATAAGGAACTCACAACTTAACACCAAAAATAAAAAAATAAAAATATCCAATTAAAAAAACGGGCAGTGGATGTGAATAGACATTTCCAAAGAGGACATGCATATGGCCAATAGACATATGAAAAGGTTCTCGAGGTCACTAATCATCAGAGAAATGCAAATTAAAACCACAATGAGACATCACCTCAGATATCAATAATAAATCAACAAACAACAAGCCTTGGTGAGGATGTGGAGAAAGGGGGACCCTCATACATTGTTGGTAGAATTACAAATCAGTGCAGTCACCGTGGAAAACAGATTGGAGGTTCCCCCCACATTTAGAAATAGAACGACCTTATGACCCAGCAATTTCACTTGTAGGTATTTATTCAAAGAAATCCAAAACACTAATTCAAAAAGATATGTGCATCCCTTTGTTTATTGCAATATTATTTATAATAGCCAAGATATGAAAGCAACCTGAGTGTTTATCTATAGATGAATAGATAAAGAAGACCTAATACATATATACAATCAAATATTACTCGGCAATAAAAGGAATGAAATCTTACCTAAAGGGTATTATGCTAAGTGAAATAAGTCAGAAAAAGACAAATGCCATGTGATTTCCCTTATATGTGGAAATAAAGAACAAACAAACAAACTAAATAGAAACAGACTCATAGATATAGAGAAAAAGTGATGGTTTGGGGGCTGGGTGAAAAAGAGGAAGGGATTAAGATGTACAAATTGGTAGTTATGAAATAGTCATGGGGATGTAAAGTATGGCATAGGGTAAATAGTCAATAATATTGTGATAACTATGTATGGTGTCATGTGGGTACTAGACTTATTGGGGAGAACACTTCATAAGTTATATAAATGTCTAACAACTATGCTGTACACCTGAATCTAATATAATATTACATGTTAACTGTAATTGAAAAATCTTAAAAAATAATTTAAAAATAAAGAAAGAAATAATTGTATGTTACTTGAATAAAAATTAAAATGTTTATTTAAAAAAATGACTTACAATAAGGAAGTTTGGTAGGATAAGTTTCTATTCTCAACTGCTGTAGTATGTCATCCTATTCCTCCTTTATTACTCATTCTAGTTTCCTATCACTCTTAATCAACATAATCAATCTAAGTTGTTTGTCCATTGGGACAATCCAGACAGAGGGGCCTGTGCTGCATATTTCCTACATCAGGTGGTGGTGGCTATAACTGCTAATTAAGTTATCGATGAGCATGGAAGTGAGTATATCTCTAGGTTCTAGACATACTCCTCAGACACATTAGGTAGTATATAATCACAGTATTGCCTTATGATATAAGGCAATATTACATGATTATAATAGTACAGTAACTTTTTCTTTACTACTTGTCTACTGACATGCCAATCCTAAAATGACTGGTTTTAGCTTTAGGTTTAGAGGAACTGTAGAAACATCATCTCTTTGAAAAACAAGACCTCTAGTCCAACACAAATTTCTCAATGTGGGTCATGAGGAGTGATGGTAAAGAAGGCACTGCTACTTTGCCTTTTTTTCCCCCAGATTCATGTTTTCCCTGACACAGGAAAAAAGCACCATAAAAAGTCTATGGGTTCTAAGCATTATTCTACTAGGCTGGTAGCCTTTTGGTAATATGGTAGATGGTAGGACTAATATATCTCTTGAACATATGTCATTATTACACTTCATTTGCTATAAAGCAGATCATTTGATCTAAGATGATATGTATGATCCTTGATAATAAATTAGATATATTATGAGACCTTAATTATTAGTGATAGGCAAAACACTGTGGCATGGAAGGCAAGCCTACATAGATATCAATTCCACTGAGGACATTTGCTGACACTTTTAGTATGGAAGGAGTCTAATACTATTAACTTGAAGTCAAGTGGCTGGTTGGTCTCCTCAGAGGAGACTAAATTGAGTGCATAATGTCAGTTTCTGCTGCTGAAAGGTTGGACTCTCAGTAATAACAATAGCTAAATTAGCCTTGGTGAAAGGTAGCACATGCTGTTGAGTTTATAGTTCTATCGCTGCCACTCTATTCATAGGTCCATTTTGCTAGCATTTAAGTAACTGAAGACTGGCACTTACTGGCTAGATCATTTAATTCATGTGGTTATACTGTGTTTGATGCCATTGTAGACACTGATCAGAGACATCAACATGCTACAGTTTTACCCACATGCTTCTTTGAATTGTTCGCTATCTTCCAATATTGCTTCTTCCTGACCTTTGACCACCAGACTAGCTATTCATCACTGCCCACGAGTCCCATGTATCTCCTTAACTCCACTACTTCTCCTTTTGTAGGAAATTGATTGCCAAGTGCTGCTTTAAGCTTTGCCCACTTAGGGGATGTATTCCCCTGTACTGTCTTTAAGGGCCATTCCTGAGAAGGGCTAGAGTGTGTTGGCAGCAGTCTACATTTAGCTTTCATCAACTCAATCAACCCATCTGAGAACCAGGATTGGGTTTCTATTATTCTTCTTCTATCATCTATTCTCAAGGATCCCCTCATAAGGTCATAGCTGTGGATTTAGAAAAAGGTGTTTCAACAAAGACATATGACATGGGGATCTGGTTCCCTGCTTGTGTCACTCACTTATGCCCTCAGACCTTTTTGAGGCTCATTCTGAATGTACCACTTCCATCATACAATGTATTGCTGCTATTGTGGCCTTACCTTATGACTTGGTGACATGAATATATTAATCTTGTGATAGGCATCTTTGTTTGTATAGTTACTTGATGTTCCATGGTCAGGAGCTTCCTATCCTAAAGTCAGAAAACAGTGACATTTTAGAAGCTATTTTTCATCTGTGACTATTGCTCTGCAGCAGATGGCAGAGACTTCTCCAAAATCCAACAAGCGAGTGCTATGACTCTTCTGTTCGAGCTGGAGAAAGCTCCACATAGCATCATTATATACTATGGATACCAGCAGTACCTCTGGTCATTGTGCAAAGGGAGAAGAGGCTGAGTTAAAGATATCCATGGATTCATGGCACTGATAAATGGTTTGGATGATGGTCAAAAGTCTAAGAGAAAGATGCTATGACTCTTGCATGGGGACTTTAAGCGACTCCATATAATAAATCCGTATTTATTATGCTCCATGGCATCTGTCAAGTCATAAGACCCAAGTAACAAGGCAGCCTAAACCTGCTGCAAACTCGCTCTTGCTCTGGACCTCACTCAAAATTAGCAATCTTTATTTGCTCACTCAATACATAGGTTGGAGTACTATAAACAAAATAGTATGTGCTCTCTTCAAAATCTAAAGGGAACTACCAAATATAATGTTTCTTTCTTAATGACAGGAGGTAACTTATTCTTTACCTTGGAGGATATGTCTTAGCATGACCTAGATCACCTGATTCCTAAAAACCTTACTCAAAGGGGCAAGCCTTTGCATCTTTTCTTGGTTTTCTTCCATGTTTTGACACACATCAGATTACTTAGAACTTCTTGGTCACTAATTCTAATTAATATGATGTCATTAATATATTGGACCAGTAATGATATTCTGCGGAATGTACAGATGATCTATATCCTGTCAGATTATTTTGTGATAGAGACCAGGAGAATTAACATAGTTCTGAGGCAAGATTATGAATATGTACTGCTGTTCATTGAATATGAACATGGACTGTTTCTGAAACAGGAGTTTCTTTTGGGGACTGAAAAGATGTGTTTAGAAGATTAATAGGTACATACCCAGTGGCAGAGTCAGTGTTGATTTGTCTGGTAAATAACTGCACCCTACACAGCGGCTACAATTGGGGCTACCATGAGATTAAGATGATAGTCCACTGCCATCTTCCATAAACTACCTGGATCTGTCTTGTTCAGGGCCTATACATGCTCATTAAGCAGAGATCAATATGATCAGAATCATCATCTCTGCATCTATAAAGTCATTAAGGCTGGTGATAATCTCTGTCATTTCACTCAGCATGCATTTAGGATTATTTACAATATACTACCTTGGTTTGGAGTTGGAAACTTTCAGTGTCTTCTAATTGGCCTGTCCTAGAATTACACTTTTTACTTCACAGTTCAGCCAAATAATGCAAGTGGGGTTTTTTTGTTGTTATTTTTTTTCCAGCTGCTAAGTATATCCCTCTCAATTAGGCATTCAGGTAACAATGAAATGACCATAACCTCTATATGAGGTTATAGACCCATATTGGGTGCATTATGAAACAGACGAATTTTTATCATTGGACCTTCCTACTTCCTCATTCTAATAAGGTTGCCTTGGAGGCATTTTGGATCCAATGGTGTCAGGTCAGACACTGTATTCAACAATTCTTTAAAAATCTAGATATTTCCCTTTCCCCAGTGTATAGTTGCTCTAGTAAGAATCCGGAATCGAGGAGCTTTTCTGTGTCCTTACATAGAGAACTAACCTTCCCTTCAAATAATGAGCATTCTGTCAGAGAACTGGCTCACATCTGGAAATTGGGCAATGGGTCATGATATTTTCATTACAGCATTTGGCTCAAACACTGCATTGGTTATCTATTGTTACATAACAAATCACCCACAAACCAATGGCTTAGAACAAAAAAAATATATATATATATATTATTATCTCACAATTACTGTGGGTCGGGAATCTGTGAGCAATTTAGATGGGTAGTTCTGGCTCAGGATGTCTCATGATGTTGCAGAGAAGACATTGGCCAGAGATTCAGAAAACTGAGGGCTCAACTGGGACCAAAGGATCCACTTTCAATCTCACTTACGTGGTCGTTGTCATCCCTCAGTTTCTCACTGGCTGTTCACATCACTTTGCAGTGTATTCCCTTCAGGTATGATCTTTGCATGGTTTTGAGGCAAATGAAAGATATTAACCTCTAACAAGAGAAGTTTCTCTGGCTGCTAGAACCTTCTTTGCCAAGTTACTGGATCCTCATTTTAACTCACCATAGGTGAGAGATTTGGTAACTGTCACAATTACGTAGTAGCTGTGATGTTTTAATATGCCAGAGTTTAACACCATCATTTATCACCAATAAGGGGTTCCTTTTTGCCATGTGGCTGATAAGTATTTAATTCCAAATTCCCATTCTAAGAAACTTTTTCCTTGGAAAGGCAAGATTTATCTAACTAAAATGATTTTTGTCACACTTTCAAGCAAAATTACAAACTAGAAAAGTTCAAGTGGTCAATGTAAAAGAGTTTAGAATTCTTTCAAATGGATCTTAGAACAACCCATTCAGCAGGAGGTTATATAAAAATTGCACTTTAGGAACACATTTGGGTTAAAAGAGCTTATAAAGTAAGATGTTGATGAATGATAAAGAACGAGAAGGCTAGAAAAAATAATGTCATAATATATTTTCTTGGTTCAGACTTAAATATGGTAAATAAAATTATAGGGAGCTCTTTATCCATTTTAACAGTACTACTTCTAGGATCGCCCTTGGAAAAGATCCTCTTCAACTCTCAGTTGCCTTCCAATTTATAATTCCAAATGTATTTCTCTATAATTCTACAGAAAATACAATTCTCTGTAATTCTTATCCTGCCTCCTTCTGCCACTGGTTATTTGATAGATTCTCATGATTTCGAAGCTGATTTTAATACTAATCTTAGTTAAATATTATTACCATTTGCAATTTTGGTGTCACACACATAATTAACTTACAAAACCATTTGTTTCTTGAAAACAATATATATATTTCCTCAGTCTATTCCAGAGTCAAATATAATTTGGTCTTTCTTTAAATACATTGACACTTGAGCTGTTATTTAATCTTAGTTTACCTGCTCTCCCCTCTACTAAGCTAAGAAGAAATGTCTCCAAATTACATATAATTGGAATGTCATCCTTTAAGTTTATCTTTTACTGCAATGTACTTACTGAAATACTTTCTTCTTCCTCCTTCCTCCATAAATAACTATTTGTGTTTCTTCATCAAAAAGTTTAAAGAAAATTTATCAATCTGGTAGCATTTCCTGCTTACACAGGAAATATTAGAACAAGAGCAAAGAAGCATAGCTTTCAAGAGCTATAGATACAAGTAGGTCACCATGTTCACTCAAAATGATGTTTAGTATCATTTGGAACATAAGAGAGAACAATTTCTTAACTTTGAATTTGAGTTGACATTCATAGCTGTGAGAATAATCTAATATCTGAAACCTATCCCAGAACATTTCGTGAACATGAAAGCAAAAATCTACATTATAAAATATCACCACAGCTTGACAGACAAATTCTCACATCATGGAGCTCCTGAGTTGCTAGTGTACACTAGGTCAACCAGATGGTTTACACATAGCACTACCATTAATCATTTCTGCATTTCTGTCCAATAAATACTAACAGGTGTCATGGAAATAATAGTTTGGTATCCAATAGGAAAAAAAGCATCATCTAAATACAGAAAATAAATGTTGTTCTTTGAATATACTCAGTGGTTCATCATTTTAAAATAATATTATACCCAACACAACATCAAAAAATTAGAAAATTTCTATGTCATTTTGACAAAGTATTGATTTGGATCTTTCTTTCTAAGATTTTAATAGATTTCTTTTGTTATAAAAAATATATTCCCATTGTAGATAATTTAGAAGCTACAGAAAAGCTGTAAAACTAATCATCTAGAGACAACTATTATTATGTTAATTTTTATTGATAGTCCTTCCTGTTTATCATTATTTTGGGAAGTTATAGAAGATTTATTACATAGTCATGACTGTATTGTTTAAATCTTTTAATGCCATTTTTATCACTTAGATTTTTTTCATGTTACTATATAGTTTTTCATAAATTTCATCTATATGGCTTTATATTTCATCACAAATGAACTATGCAATAGTTTGCTTAAGCATTTTTCTGGTTTAAATTCTTAATTTATTTCTACTGCCTTCTTTATGACTAAACGTTTTATTTTAATATCTTTAGTTTTTCCTTTGGGTAAATTTTTAGACGTATAAAAATAAATATTCTTAAGGCTTTTATTTTCTGTTACCAAGTTGATTTTGATTAAGTTTGTGCCAGTTTAGGTAATTACTAGCAATAAATAAGAGTGGCACTTTTGATTTTCTCTTCTCCAAAATTGTTTTTAATAATTGCTAATTTGTCATTGAGATATAGTTAGATGTTGTTATTTTGTGTGTGTGTTTTACAATAGGTGATAGCTTCATTAGAAAATCATCCTTAAAAGCTTTTAGGTTTATATTTACTATTTGCTAGTTTGGTAATGAAATATAATTAGATGTCAGTGTTGTTCCTCACTTGGCTTGAGAAACTACTTCATCTTAAAGTAAAGCATTGTTTAAAAGCTTAATCATTTAATAGCAGACTTCTTCTATAACACAGTTTCAATGCCCTTTCTAGATTTGTTCAAAAGTTCACTGACTTCCCTCAGACATCCCAAATGGTCCAGATCCTTAAATTCCTTTTGCATTTCAGCTGTTCAAATAAACTCATTAAAAACTTTAAAACAGTTTTAAAAAGAACACTCATAGTCTGTATTTCCAACTGCAAAGGCCAACAGAAATTATATCAGAAACAGCTCTTCTTTTTAAGCAGCATTGAAACTGAAACATCATTATTTATATGCTTATTTATAACATTTTTTTACTCATTTGGGTTATACCTACCTATTATTAAAAAAAATTTTTTTCAACACATAATTGAAAGTAATGTAAAGTTTCTCTTGTCCCTAACTGGCACCCTGTAGGGATGATAACTATTTTAGACTGTGGCAAGACAGCACAGTATGCAGTTAGCACAATAACTCACATCTCAAAAGTACTCTTTGAAATAAAATCCGTTTGTCTCCATGTAGTGCACATCTACCTATCTTTATTTGTTTAGTTGCCAAAATAAAATACTACTCAAATGATAGCATACTTCCAAATGAGACAGAAATGGTCAACTCTTCCTTTTGTAATTGAAACTTGCCATCTTTAAGTGCTTAAATTTAATTATGGAAGGAAGAAATTTCCTCTGCTTATATACAGAATAATATTTTATTGTAATAATTAGTCATCTTGAACTGAAATGAATTTATATGTGTAATGTGGATGGCCAGCATGCATTTTAATCCTATTTCCTGTGTAAACAGCAATTCAGAGTCTATGACAAGTAGGCAATATTTCTGTAGTGTTACCAAGTAGAGAGCATGTTGTTCACATAATGTCTTCTGTCACTTGCCTTTCTTTCAAGGATTACAGCTCTTTCTTGCCTCATTAAAACTCAGGGAACATGCTGATGTAATTTTCAGTCACTCACTGGAGCTTTTCATTTTTAATTGAGAGAGAGAGAGAAGAGGAGAGGAGAGGAAATAAGAAGAGATTGATTAAGGAATTAGCTCATACCATAGTGCAGGTAACAAGATCCCTCAGTCTGCTGTCTGTAAGCTAAAGAACCAGGAAAGCCAATACTATAATTCAGTCCAAGGTCAAAGACCTGAGAAGGAGAGGAGGGGCATGCTGGGATAAGTCCCAGAATTCAAAGGCACCAGAACCAGGAGCCAGTATCTGAGAGCAGCATATGGATGTCCCAACTCAAGAAGAGAGAAAGAGAATTTGTCCTTCCTTCACTATTTTGTTCTATTAGGACCCTCAACAGAGTAGATGATGCCCATCCACGTTGGTGAGGGCTGATCTTCTTTATTTACTCTACTGATTAAAATGCTAATGTCTTCAAGAAGCCCCTTCGCAAATAATATTTACCAGCTATCTGGGCATCCCTTGTCCAGTCAGGTTGACAACATAAAATTAACCATCACAGGGGCCAAGATTTTGCATTTCTATGTTCCCAAGTGATGTGGATGCTGTAGGTCCAGGAATGAACTTAGAGAACGACTGATCTAGAGTATGTAACTGGAATGGCTAGATTACAGGGAAACCATAATTTAAAATTTATTATATAATGCCATGTTGTTTTCCAAAACATTTATGCTAATACAGGCACATCTTATTTTATCGCTCTTCGCTTTATTGTGTCTCACGGATGTTGCGTTTTTTTTACAAATTGAAGGGAAGACTTTCCACCAACAAAAAGATTATGACTTCCCTTATTGCAATAGTTGATTTAGTGCAGTGGTTTGGGACCAAACCTGCAGTATCTCCAATATAATATATATCAATATAGATTTGATTTCTCCATATCTTTGCCAATACCTGTTAGTGTCAATTTTTTTAATTTCTGCCAAACAGATAGGTATAATATTATCTCTTTGTAGTTTTAATTTTAATTTCCTTGATTATACAATAGAGTTGAATATGTTTTCAATGTCTACTAGCCATACATTCTTCCTCGTAGTTTCTTTGCTCCATTTTCCATTGGTCTTTCTTTTTCTTATCAATTTGTAGAAGTTCTCCTATGGTCTCTCCAAGAAGACTCTTACATGACTATTTTTAATACCTGTTAATTTTGTCTTATGATTTAGGAGAAAATTGTTTCTATCTTTTATCTTTTTTGTCTCAGGCTGAACATATGGCTTCTTTGTTGCTGCTTAATATAAGCTTGATGATAATAATAGAATTGTTTATTAAAAATTTGCCCCTATTAACCATTCTATTGTCTGTTGATGGCTCATTCACTCCATCATTACTGCCAAGTCAAAGCCACAGCATTGTCGTCTGTAGCTCTATGGTAGCCTTCCCTTCACTCCTACATACCTCTGCCTTCCCCTGCTTCTACTGCAACCTCCTTACAAGCTATCCCACTCAACAGCAAGACCAATCTTTGGAAAGTACAAATCAAATCATCTTCTCTGTGTAAATTCTTCCAATGTTTTTCCATTATAACACATAGAATAAAATATCAACTCCTTAGCATGGCAACAAGACCTGGAAATCCTACTCAATTCTCATCTCTGCCACTCTCAAATCATCAAAGTGTGACCACTCTTGCCATGTTGCTGTTTCTCAAACACTCCAAATGTGTTCCTCTTCCAGCAATGCCCTTCTGCCAGACATTTCCCAGAAAGACCACCTAGACTATCCCATCTAACTCCCTCTTATACTTTTCAAACTCATATATTCTTTGTCCCCAATCCAGCTTTATTTGTCTTCATGGAATTTATCAGTACCTGACATTATTTTTGACATTATAATTTTAAACCATCTATCTTTGTCTCCTACTAAAATGTAATCACCATAGGCAACAAGGTAGATTTTGATCATCTCAATATCTTAGTGTCAGGAAAGTTCCTAATAACAATTATGCTCTCTACAAATATTTATTAAATGAATAGATGCATTATTCTTACATAATCTTCACAAATCTTTTACCTACATAATCCTTGAAGGCAGAGACTAGATATTATTCATCTTCACACCCTCAGATTCTACAGCACATTGTAACCACTTGATAAAAGAGTATAAAATAAATTATTAATGCAATAAGTAAGATTATCCTCATTTTATAGATGAGGAAACTGAAAATCAGAATACTTACTTATAGAGCCAGTAATGTATCAGTCTGCAAAGCGATTCCACTGTACATTATTCTCTCATATCTTGATATCATAGCACACTAATGGAACATTGCAATCAAGATGAGTAGATGGATTAGAGTGATTCGCACCAATGATATAGCCTGCAAAACCTCTGATACCAAAGAGCCTGAAGATGAATTAGAATCCACTATTCTTTCGATTTATAAAGTAAAGTCTTTCCCCCATCTTCTACCACTTGGAAACTCTTTAGGGAGAGGATAGTTCCGCATTTGCTCAAAAATCCATGTGTTTGTAGTATTTAGAGACAAGAGTATATTTAATATTATTTAAATTGTATTAAGACACATACGTTGTTTGTAATGGTGATTTTAGTGCAGATGTTTAATCCTCTTCTCTTTCTAATTCCCACTGAAATGACAAATACAAAAATATCTGGAAAAAGTCTACCTGCATCTTGAAAACAAGCAAAATTAAGCCATATGCATGCCAGGAATTTCAGAAATTAAAAAATATAGGTATTTTTTAGGCGAGTTCATATTAAGGTTAATTCATCTATAGTTAATAATATTTGAATGAATAGGTTATTTAAGATAAATATGAAAAGGATCAAGATCAAGGAGAAGCAATAATCAAAGCAAAAATTCCTAAACTGAAAACAGAATTGAAGCCTTAGATCAAAAATGTTTTTTTAAATGACAGTCTAAAGTTTTCATGTTGTTCGTTTTTAATTTCAACAGTAAATTTAAAAATAAACCTACACACTTTCAAGCAGAAAAAGTAGCCTTTAAAAGAAAAAAATTGATCTGCCTTTGGAATTCCATTTTTTATGTAAAAGACAAAACGGTAGGAAAGAATAGAACAATGTTTTAAGAATGTGCCACTTACCTAAGTAATCATTTGTAAGTAAGAAAAGAAAAAATAAGAACTGTAGTAAAGTGAGAATGCCAAAGAAGTGTTATGGAAAAGGACGGTGAGTGATAAAATTAACATAAATTTACATAAGGTTTAAGATTGTGCTTAGGATAGTTATAAAACAAAATTTCCAAAAAAAAAAAAATCTATATGAAAGACTTATAAAATAACAAATCTAAATTGAGAGATTATCAGAAAAAAAATCTTGGAGATGATGAAAGAGGTGATGAA
This sequence comes from Pteropus medius, assembly GCF_902729225.1. NCBI lineage: Eukaryota > Metazoa > Chordata > Mammalia > Chiroptera > Pteropodidae > Pteropus > Pteropus medius. Next base: position 2,243,969 of record NW_024353908.1, read on the forward strand.
AACTGTCAAATTCAGATACTGTGCAATCATCGATCAATTTGCCCTCAGTTCCATTGCTTGCCCTTACCCTGGCTGATTTATATTTCAGGGAAGGAGTCCTACAGATTGCATTTTTGGCTGGGGTTAGCATAATAAAGATATTAAAAGGAGATTGCAGGAAGAGATGAAAGGAAAATTTAGGAAGTTTAGCCCTTACCTCTCTTCCTTGAGAGGTATCTCTGACAGCATTTGCATCCTCGTCAGGGTTCCAACTCCCTCCAGACAGATCAATCATGGTACCAACTTTGGCCAAATAATCTGGACAAAGATAAGAATATATTATCTTTAGACAAAAAAGAAGACAAGTTATGCCATCTTCTAAAATAGAATTACCTAAATGAAATGTTATGATTCAAAATAAAATATTATATCTATAAGTTATTCCTATAGATGTAAGAAAATCAATATGATAGGGCACAGAAAAAACAATATTACTGTAGATTTGTTGCTATTATTTTATAAAAGCTCTAATTTCCCATTCTAAAAGTATCTTTTCTTAGTTATTTATCTTTTAAAAAAGATTTATCATATTTCAGGTTATTTTTATACTGAACATAGTATTTATTAACATGTATTTGTTCACTTTGGTTTCTGATTTTTAATGCTATGAAAAATAATATTAATAATGCAATAAGCATTCTTGTGTGTATTTGTGTGTTTATACAAATCAGTGCAGGCGATTTTACTTTATTGAATGTATTTCCAAGTGTAGAATTGTTGTGTCAAAGATATGTATATTTTTAAAGCTCAACAGAAATTGCCAGATTATTTTTCCAAAAGGGCTGAAATTTTTTTACCTGTCAATCAGCAATGAATGAGAATATTCTTCTGTTTGCATTCCTACCACAAGTAGATTTCACTGTACTTTTTTTAATCTTTGCCAGTTTTACGGGTATAAAGAGATATCTAGCTTTTACTTCAATTTGGATCTCCATGGTTACTAAAGAAATATGGCGTCTTTTTACATTGGTTATTTGGATATGCAGTTCTGTGAATTGTCTTTCATACCCATTTTTCCATTGGGCTGTTTGACTTTTTCATTGTAGTTCACAAGAGATCCTTGTATACTATAGATTAGCGATTCCCAACACTTTTCACTTCATGACATTCAGAAAATTTTATTTTTACATAGTCATGGGGTAAATAGCCTATGAGGCTGCCAGCGATGGGCTTAACAAGCTTTGAGAATCTAGCTGATAGGAAGTCCAAGAGGATTGACATCTTGCCAGAGATGTAACCTCTATCTAATTCAATCAGAACCAGATATAATATCAACCAATAGGAGTTGATATTATAAAAAATTTCCAAATTTATTAAATACTGACTTTGAGCTTTACCCATATACTTTTTATACTGTCTAAAACTTTTATTTTTTTATGTTGCTTCTAGATTTTATGTCTTTTAAGATATTCTCCTCCACTCCTAAATTTTACTGTAGTTTTAAAAGATTTTCATCCAAGGTTATTCTTATTGCATATGAACAATTTAGATAATACAAAAGTAAAAAACAAAAACAAGATACTTCAAACTTCTGAATAATTAAAGATATTTGTGCTAGTTGGAAACAAACTAATATGAAAACGTTTTCTCTGAAATACTTTGAAGTAAGTAATATCTATATTTTTCAAGGAAAATTCTTTCCTTGGGAATGAAGAAGTCTGTTCTAGATGTAGCTCAATCCTTGCCATAGCAAACCTCTCAGCTTCTCTGGATCTCAACATTGGCCTTGTTAAAAAGGTATATTGGGTTAAACAACATTAGGGACATTTTTTTCTGTACTAACACTCTACAGTTCTACCATTTTACTCAGTTACATTTAATCAGTCAAAAGAAATAATAAAAATAAAAAACTATTTTTCAGGATACTGACGGCATTTCCTTTGGAAAAGTCTGATGAAGAAAATTCCCAGTGTTAGAAAATTAAATTTTTTCCTCTTTCTTTATGAGAAAATAATATAATGATGAAAGGCTCCTTAGGACTACTTCAGTTCACTGATGAAGTAACCAAGATTATGGTCTTACCCATGGGATTTCATAATTTACAAAAAGTACTATCTCTGGTATATGTGTTTTTAAAAACGGAATTCAGAAGAAACAGATTATGGAAAGCTAGATGGCTTTTAGGGGCGTTTTGTTAATTCTTTTCAGATTATGCAATAGAATTTCATGAGTCAAGATCAGCATTCAAACTAAAATGAGGCATCAAAGACACAAGTGTAATTGAAGGTTATATATGTTCTTAAGGGTTACTGGAAATTGGACTGATTATTTAAAAAAACTAAAATGCTTCTGTAACACTGACCAAAATTCAGCTTCACTTAATTCTAATAATGTTTCATGAATCTTCCACCAACTTAAAAGTTTTAAATTCTGCTAAGTGCCAGAATTTTTTATTTTTTATTATATGACCTAGGAAAAAGATAAATGGGACCTTATTTCTGCAATACCTTTCTGCTATATGCCCAACTATATTAGCATCTGAAAAACGTCTTCTCCCCTTTCCTGTTCAAGACATATTTTAAATGCCTCTGAAGAATGAAACTTGTTTAAACAAAGTGACATAGATCACCCTAAGAGGAAAATTCAAAATATTTTCAAAAGTTTCAAAGTACTCTTCAAAGTCTAACTTAGTCTTAATGTTTTCCCCTCCAAGAATTCTTTTCAGATCAACCAAGTCACCGTGTTGTCTGTATCTTCTGAATTCATAAAACTGGTTGTTCACAATTGCTCATTTAGAAATTAATCACAGATTCTCTTGTTTTCCTGTCTACTGTCATCACAGATGCTCTCATTTTCATGTTTTGCTTTCAGGCTTAGCTTTCTATTTAATCTTCCAAACTTTTGTATAGTTTCTTCAAGTAGTCTGTAAGGTAGTTGAGGACAGAACTTTTGCTCCAAGTATCAAACCCAGCTCCAATCAGTTAGTAATTTCAGATCAATGGGGATGATAAGGTGAACTTGGCTTAACGGACACTGGAAGCTGGAATTTGGAAGACATCAAACTTCCCCTTATAACTGTTATCTCCTTTTTAAGAGACTTTAATTTTTTCTAGTTGTAAATAGCTGGGAGAGCAATTGTAATATAGACATCAAAAATATCTACTGATAGTTGACAGACTTACATTTTCTTTTTTAGCCTTCATCAGGAACAAAATAGATCTTACCTTCAAGCTCCAATCAGAAAAATCCTTGGGTGGAAGAAAGATTGGTCCATCTTGGATCACATTCTCTGCAGATGGAGCACTATGAACCAGACCATTTGATGGCTCAGCTGCAATGCTCAACCTATAGTTAGAGGAGAAGAGCTGATCCCTTCGATTTCTATGACATGATTGTAAAAGAATATTTCCAGGAGAATGTTATTGCTCTGGGCAGATAAAGCAAGAAATGGTTGGTAATATTTGATAACTACCACTAATGCTTTTTATACATAAGATGCTCAAAAATTGCTTATTGTTATTTTATTATCACACTATTAGATTTTTAACAATTTTGAGATATAATTCTTATATATAATAACATTTACATGTGAAAGAGGAAATATTTTATTAATATCTTTTAGTTTTCAATTATAGTTGGCATACAAAATTATATTAGTTTCAGGTGTATGATATAGTGATTAGATATTTATTTAACTTACAAAATGATCACCCTGATAAATCTAGTACTTATCTGACTCTGTACATAGTTATTATAATATTATTGACTGTATCCCTTATGCTATACTTTACATCCTCATGTCTATTTTATAACTACTAATTTGTACTTCTTAATCCCTTTCCCTTTTTCATCTAGCCCTAATCCCTCTCCCACCTGGCAACCCTCAAAATATCCTCTGTATCTGTGAATTTGTTTCTGTTTTGTTTGCTTATTTTGTTCCTTAGATTCCACATGTAAGTCAAATCTTATGGTAGTTGTCTTACTCCACTCAGCACAATAACCTCTAGGTTGAGATACATTGTTGCAGATGGCAAGATTTCATTCTTTTATTTATTTGTTTATTTATTTATTCACTTTTTAGGCTGAGTAATATTCCATTGTATATGTATATCACTTTTTCTTTACCGGCTCATCCATTGATGGACACTCAGGGTGACTCCATATCTTGGCTGTTGTAAATAAAGCTGTAATGGACGTATGTATGCACATGTCTCTTCAAATAACTATTTTGGGTTTCTTTGGATAAATACCCAGAAGCGGGATTCCTGAGTTCTTCTTTGTCTCTTGTTATAGCTTTTGTTTTAAAGTCTATTTTGTCTGGTATAAATATTGCTACCTCTCTATATTCTGTTTGTGTCTTTTGATCTGAATTGAGTTTCCTCTAGGCAATATATGTAAGAGCATTGTTCTCTTATCCATTCAGGCATCCTAGGTCTTTTGATTAGAGGATTTAATCTATTTACATTTAAAGTAATTGTCGATAGATATGTAGTTATTGCCATTTTATTATTCATATTTTTTATTATATTGTTTTCTTCTTAAAGAAATCCCTCCAATATTTCCTGTAATACTGGCTTGATGTTGAAGAACTCCTTTTGCTTTTTTTTTTCTGGAAAGCTCTTTATCTGTCCCTTGATTCTAAAGGATAACTTTGCTGGGGAGAGTAATCTTGGTTGTAGGTCTTTGCTTTTCATCACTTTGAATATTTTCTGACAATAACTCTGGCCTGCAAAGTTTTTCTTGAGATATCAACTGACAGTCTTATGGGAGCTTCCTTGTGGGTAACTAACTGCTTTTCTCTTTCTGCTTTTCAGGTTCTCTCTTTGCATTTAACCTTAGGCATTTTAATTATTATGTATCTTGATGTGGGCTTCTTTGGGTTCATCTTATTAGGGACTCTCTAAGCTTCCTGAGCTTGTATATCTATTTCCTTTGCCATGATAGGGAAGTTTTCAGTAATTATTTCTTGACATTGATTTTCAGTTCTTTGCTCTCTCTCTTCTTTTTCTGGTATCATATAATGTGAATGTTGTTACACTTGATGTTGCTCCCAGAGGCCCCTATCCTCATATTTTGGGATTCTATTTTGTTGCTGTTATGATTGGGTATTTTCTGCTACCTTATTTTCTAAATTGCAGATTCAGTCCTTTGCTTTACCCAATCTACTGTTGATTCCTTCTAATGTTTTCTTCACTTTGGTTATTATATTTTTTACTTCTGACTCGTTCTTTTTATGGTTTTTATCTCCATTTGTTTCCTATTACTTTATTAAAGTTTTCACTGAGTTCATCTACATTATCCCTAAGTTCATTGAACATCTTTATATTCAGTGTTTTGAATTCTACCTCTGGTAGCTTGCTTGTTGTTGTTTTGGGATTTTTTTGTTTTGTTTTGTATGGTTTTGGTTTTGGTTTTGGTTTTGGTTTTGTTTTGTTTTTACTGAAACTTATTCTGTTCATTTACTTTGGAAATGTTTCTTTGTCTCTGTATTTTGGCTGCCTCCCTATAATTGTTTCTATGTACTGCATAGGGCTGTTGTGTTCTCCCTGGCTTAGTAGAGTGGCTTTATGTAGTAGGTGTCCTTTGGAGCTTAGTAGCACACTCTTCCTTAATTACTTGAGCCAGGTGTTCAAAGTGCCTCCCTTGTGCGTGTCCTCCTGTTATAGTTAAGTATTGGTTTCCATTTGGACATTGATGGGAGGGATAGACCCTTGGGCTGTGTGGTAAGGATTGTCTGGTGAGTGGCCAATCCTACGGAATAAGGTTCATTTTTGCAGGGCTCTTGGCCTGCTCAGTCTGCCCTTCAAATGTATCTCAGGGTAGTGTTCCTGTTCCAGTCAATGAGGGCCATCAGGAGTCCTGGAGCAAAGCTTCCTGGGAGGGGCCCAGCTGCAGGCCAAGTTCAGCTGCAGGCCAAGTTCAGCTACAGACTGTGAACTTCCGGGGCCACATGGCAAGAATCGCCACGCAATTCACAGATGGCTCCCACCCATGCTGGGCTTTGAAAAATTTTAGGAAAGTCTTCACAATGAGCCAAGACAGGCCATTTTTATGGAAAACATTACTGGAAGCAATTTGGGCGGGCCCCCAAATTGGAAGGCAGGGTCTCAGGGAATCACCAGGGCAGAGCGACCAATGTTAGCCAGGTTATTGGAGCTCAGATATGCTCGTCACCTGCATCTACATGCCAGAATTGGGGGAAAGCTCAACAAAGGAACAATGGACTCAAGCCCTTGTACTAAAACCAGACAAATCGGTTCCTTCCCATATGTCTCTGGCACTCCTCAAGAAGCAGCCCCAGAGCTGAATCTCAGAGAGAGTGAGTCCATCACAGAGTAAGTTCGTGTGTGGACTCTAAGAGGAATGTTAACAACCCTCACAGCCCTTCATCTCACTCCATCACAACTTCCACTGATTTTCATGGCCAGAGGTTGTGGAGACTTCTTTTCCTGGAACTAGAACCTTAGGCTGAAGAGCCCAGTGTGGAACCAGGACCCCTCACTCTTCTGGAGGGACCTCTGCAGCCAAGATAACCTTCTTGATTCTCAACCACCACATGCAGTTGTGGGACTGTTCGGTTTTGCATTTCCACTCCTCCTACCAGTCTCAAAGTAGCCTCTTTTGTATATCCCTCATTATAAGACTTTTGTTCATCCAGACCTCAGGTAAATCCCAATGATGGCTGTTCTGTAGTTTCTTTATAATTTGATGTGCTTGTGAGAAGAGGCAAGGACAGGGTCTACCTATTATGCCATCTTGACCAGAAGTCTCTGTAAGATGTAATATTTTTTTTTTTTGGTAGTTCACAGAGTTGTGCATAATCTAATGTGGCTCTAATAATCCAATTTTAGAATATTTTCATCACCTGAAAAACACAGTAATAGATTTTGAGAAAAAAAATATATGTCACCTATTCTATGTTTGACTTTGAGGAAGTGATATTATGGTAGGTAGGTAGAAAAATGTCCTTCCTCAAATGTCCTCCCTTCCAATTGACTTCTTATAGTTTTCTTGGGTTTAAAAATCAAATGAGGAAGTGGGAGAAAATTACATGTCAAATATGCAGTGAAAGGGTGAGGCCTAGGAGGTTTTCTATGAATGATATATACAAATCTTATACAGACTCTAAGATCTCTACTCAGATAAAGTATAAAGTACTAAAGAACTAAATTCCGAATGGCTCAAGTATTAGGTGCAGATGGCCATCTGTTTTTTGTGTAAATTTTTTCACTCACAAGACTTCAAAAAATATTCTATTAATATTTTAATTAATTAATTTTAATTAATATTATATGATTAATCAGAAACAGTGCTCTGCAAAGACTTTTAAAATTTAAGTTAATCAGAATGAATGAGTAGCCCACCCTGTCTATAGGAAGAATCTTATAACTATATAAAATGTTCTCTCTAAATGGAACATTCAGGAAGGAAAACTCTGGCTTGACACTCAGAAGACATACAGCCATCATGATTTTGCCAGGAAGTAAAGACACAAAGCATCTTTACTTTAAAGATTATTTCGAGTTTATACAATGATGGTAATAATATCTGAATACCCCATTCAACATGCTCCTATCAGATAAATGACCCAACATGTTTGCCATGTTAGCTGGAAAAGTCTGTGCACCTGTTTTTTCTATATAACCAATAAGACCACATTTCTTTAAAATGTCTAAGAATAGAATGAATAACCACTCTAATTCCAGAAGAAGATTTGGGCAGATGGTTTGACTCAACATGGTTCACATTTCATTTATAAAAAGTAGTTATAACAGATTTTTGTATATCTAAAATAGGAGAAGATTTTGTTTTGTTTTGCGGACTCTGAGAAATAAAAATGATTCATTTTACATATGCAATTTTAACTAAACTGTATCACATCAAATAGACTGAGATATTTTAAATTAAAAAAATTAAATATATTGGGGATTTTTGCCTCTTCCTGTTCATCCTCTCCTTTCCTTAAACATGACATATCCCATCCAAGCCATACATGTTGATATCATGTACATATTCCCTTTTTGTTTTTACTTTCGTAATGCTCATAGAAACATATATATGTATATACAAATTTGCATATATTTGAATACATAAAAAATTTTCACACAGATATAAAGTATGTATCTTCATTTTTCTACAAATTTTTGTTACTTGCTTTGTTTTGGGAATTGACTTTATTTTACAGATTTTGTCAATATTAACAATGCTGAAATATCTTTGAACATATAGATTCTTATGTTTGTTTCTTCTATTTCTGGAAGATTAGATTACCAGGATTAAGACCATTTGGTAAAAGATTTATGTGTATTTTTCATTTTTATATACATTGACAAGTTGCTCTCCCCCAAAAACTTGAAAATATGTACATTTTGACACTTTCCAGCATTATTATGAGCAATGGGTATTATAGCCTCAAAGTGTTTTCCAGTCTAATGAGCTTTCAAGACTATTTTATTATTAATTTAATTTGTATTTCCTTAACTAGTAGTGAAGTTAAGTTTGGAGGTCATTTAGATTTGCTCTTCTCTGAACTGCCTCTTTATATTCTTTGACAATTTTCTTATTGGTTTATACCTTTTTTAGAAAACTCTTAAAATCATGTTGTATAAATTTCAATCTTTTGACTTTCATCTGTTTTGCAAACTTTTTTTCCCTGTGTGAATCCATCTGGAATGTATTTTTGGTGATAGTATGTGATGAGCACGATTTACATATTTTTTTCACATAGAAGCCACTTTTGCCACATTACCTGTGTCTGTGCCCCACTCAGTAGAAAGTCTATCATTGTCATATTTGAATTTTTATTAAAGCCAAGATCAATTTCTGGATTCTCTATTTCATTATATTGATCTACTTGCTTATTCCGATGGACTACCATTGGTTTAATTAGAGTGGCTTAGTAATATACTGAATTTGTAAAAA
>NW_024353908.1:2868178-2934545 GCF_902729225.1 Pteropus medius
CACACACACACACACACAAATATTATTGGAAATAGCCAGACAAGAAGTGATGGAGCCCAGGTAAAGTGAACTAAAGGAGTTTCAGAAACTCTATGGCATTAACTTATCAGACAGGAATTAAAGTCACATAAACTGAAATGAATTATGAACTTTGTATTTTAAGTTGCAAATATATCTAGTAGAGTTATTCTAAATTCAATCCAAGAGATGCAATTCAAGAGCTACTACACCAAGTACAGATGAAAAAACACTTCCAACAAATGTGAAAGATACAGATTTTTGTTGCAACACAATTATTTGATAAAAACAAATGCTTCCCTGAAAATTATGCAATTTAAACACAAAAATAGGCCATGAGCAAATCAACTAAAAATTTGACAACAGAAATAATTTTCTTAGGAATGCAATTATTGGATGAGTACAAACTAGAACAACGAACTTACTTTCAACATGAAAATAAAATTATTATAAACACACATGCTCAGAAAAAAACATTTCAACTTCAGAACTCCTCCACATAAAGAATTTCCCCCAATTTTCCCTTTATTCATTTCCTCCTGTAGGAAGACAAAACAACCCATATCACTAATGAATATATCTTATTACCAAACACTACACTGATCTTTTCTCTCCACAGGACTCACAAGTCTAAAACATACATGTTTACTCACAATTCTCAGGTTAAAGGTACTTTTCAGAGGGTCATGGGCAAAAAAAAAATCCATTTCTTATATTCCTAGCTGGTTCTAGAACACTTTAGTGGCCAGTGGCCACCATCTTAACTTGCTGCCCCTTACAGTTCCAAATACTATTAAGATTACTATTACTCTCTACTTAGCCTCACTGCTTTCCACACAAAATCTATGTGGGAAGCTAATACAAGACACCTCTACCACCTCCAAGGGATAGTAAATACTGCACTTATTTGTAAATATCAAAGGGAAAATTGGAAAAATGAATAAAAACAAAAAAAGAAATTTAATGGGGCCGATCATTCATGCAAGGTGACAGGCTTACAAAACACCTAACTTTCGAAAAACAGCTATCTGAATCAACAGACTTCAAGTGTCATAGAATTCAGTCTTAATTATGTGACTGGACTAATAAACAAGAACAAGTGAATTTAACCTGAATATTGAATTAAGTGAATGAAAGACTGGTAAAAATAAAAACACGCTGTGAATTGCCTACACAAAATCATGACATTTTTAAGAAATATTTTTAAAATATGAATTACTAGTCCAGAAAATTTCTGTAAGTGGGATCTCCAAACAAGAAAACATTCCCTCTTGCATTAGTATACCATATCAAGCTATATTTTGATTAATTGAGCAAATATTAAAATATGTCGGTGGAACCAAGAGCCCAGGAAAAAACCATACATAAATGCAAACTTGGTATATGGGAAAGCACAGGCCTATTCAGTAGGCCTACTAATCATATGAGAGTTTAAAAATAATAGAGATGTCTTTTTTTTCTTTTCTAGAATATCAACAGTAGTCATAATAAAAAAGTTCGAGAAAATTCAGAAAGATAGAAACATAATAAAAATTGTCCACAATATGCCCAGTGATCATCACTAATGTACCTTTTAGTACATTTTACACTAATCTTTATTCTTTTTATTTACTTATTTAAATTTGGCATTTTAGTTTGACATCCCTTTGTTTTTTCACCTTACATATAGGACAAATAGTCTTTGGAAGTAAGATTTATATATAGGACAAATAGTCTTTGGAAGTAAGATTTTTAATTTTCACCACATATAGTTGTGCCATTATTTATTTAACAGCTACCATTAAAAAAAAGTTTAGGTTTATTTCTAGTTCATTACAATTAAAAACGATTCTGGGACATGGTTCTATAGTGTAGCGGTTAGCACGTCTGCTTTACATGCAGAAAGTCCTGGGTTTGCACCAAAGTGGAGCCATGGTCCATGGTCTACAGCCATGCCACCCTGAATAAGCCCGATGTCTGATCTCGGAAGCTAAGGAGGGTCGGGCCTGGTTAGTACTTACTTAGATGGGAGACCACCTAGGAAGACCAAGTGCTATAGGCATAAATAATAATAAATTAAAAATAAATAAATAGAAATAATTCTGTGATTAATATCCTAATAATAAACTTTGTAGGCATCTGTTTATTACCTTAGGATAAATTCCTGTAGGTTTATTGAGTCAAAAGTTTGCAATATAAATATCAAGACTTTTAATATACCCTTTCAAAAGTCCCTTATAAATGCTGTGCCACTTTTATTATAGTGCCATCAGTATAAAAACACCTGTTTCATTCAAGTATAATTTTACAAAACTCCTATCAGTTTGACAGTAGAAAAGCTTTACTCTGCATTTCATTTATTGCTAGTGAAACTGAATATTTTAACCTATGTTTACTGGCCACAAGACATTTCTTTCATGTGTGAACAGAACCTCTACAATCCTCATTTGGGGTTCCTCGACTCTGGTCCCAATGACATTGTGAGCTGAATAATTCTTTTCAAAGGGGGAGGTCCTATGTATTGTTGGATGTTAAGAAGCATTCCTGGCCTCTACCCACTAGAAGTCAGTAGCACACAATCCCCGCTCTCCCTTAAAGTTGTGACAACTATAAACGTCTCCAATAATTGCCAAATGTCCCTGAGAGATAAAAATTGTCCCCAGTTAAGAACCTCTGCCTCCCACCCTTAAAATTCTTTCTTACTCTCATGGTATTATGGAAAAAGTAAATTACCATGTGACACAAGTATGAACATAAATTTTGGAATCTTATTTTGTACTGACTGCCTCAAAAAGAAATTCCAAAGGCATTGTAAAAACAAGAACTTTTTTATATAAACGCTGAAGTGACACTAAAATATTTGTCTTATTTTTCTTATTTTGAATCTACCTTTGAACTATTACACATTTTCTTGCTCAGAAGCTCACATCTGAAGATGGCATGGTACCTGCTTCAAAGCAATAAACTCTTAACATAAATTCTGAGGAGAAAGTATTTGCCACTGAAAGTGAATTTTTCAAATTAGAGTGCTAACTCATGATAGTTGTACACATAAAGAATCCAGTCAGATGGAAAAGAAAGCTTCGACAGGTAAAACAAATGTTCTGATAATACCTCAGTGTCAGCTCAGGTTTCTTTTTTGGCAACTTGTATATTCATGATAAGGAGTCTAACATTCTAAAAATTCAAGTTACTTTACTCATCCACCTTTCCCTACCAATTAAAACAAAAGGTTCAAGAATAGTGTGTTCTGGTTAAGTTTGATTTATGCTTAAACTTTTCGCTAACCTTTGACTCCTTACTGAAAATCTAAAATTATTTATTGCTGTTTAGAAGTTTGCCCCCAGAATTATGTGCTACTTTGAAATTATGAATTAAATAAAGAATAATTATTTAGAAAGCATTTTTCTATATCTACATACTCTCAGAAGGAAGGAAAAATAATTATTAAAAGCACAGCATCTACTGCAGGAAACATTTGTACTCTGATCTAAGAACTGTCTGAACATGTGGAAAATGGGCACATCAACACTGAAATGTATAATCCTTCCTGAGACTCTCCATCTATATATAATGAAACTAAGAAAACAAAGTGGGAAAAAAATTTTTAACTGGAAATGTTTTTAGAACAACAAAACTGACAAGCTCACAGCTAACATCATACTCAGCGGTGAAAAGCTTTATAAAGCCTTTTCTCTCAGATCAGGAACAAGACAAAGATGTCCGTTTTCACCACTTTTATTCAACATAGTATTGGTAGTCCTAGCCATAACAATTAGGCAAGAAAAAGAAAGAAAAGGCAACCAAGTCAAAAAGGAAAAGTAAAACTGTATCTATTAATAAATAACATGATACCACATATAGAAAGACTCTGCCAAAAAAACTTTTAGAATAAACAAATTAAGTTGCAAGATACAAAAGCAAGGTACAAAAAATCAGTGTGTTTCTATATACTAATAACAAACTATCAGAAAAAGAAATTAAGAAAACAATTCTATTTATACAATAGCATCAAAAAGAATACTTAGGAATAAATTTAACTAGGTGAAAGATTGGTATACTGAAAACTGTGAAACAATGATGAAAGAAACTGAAAGACAAATAAATGTCAAGATATTCATGCTCATGGATTAGAAGAATAACTATTATTAAAATGGCCATGGCCATGCTACCCAAAGAAATCAAGGGATTCAAAACAATTCCTATCAAAATTCCAATGGCATTTTTCATATAGGAAAAATAAAATCCTAAATTTGTATGGAACTACAAAAGACCCTGAAACCAAAGCAATCTTGAGAAAGAAAAACAAAGATGGAGTCATCAGAATTTCAAGTTTCAAACTATCTAACAAAGCTAATCAAAACAGTATGGCACTGGCATAAAAACAGATACACATATCCATACAACAGAACAAAAAGCCCAGAAATAAACCCATGTACAAATGGTCAATTAATTTTTGACAAAGAAGCCAAGAGTTTATAATGGAGAAAAGGCAATCTCTTCACTGAATGATGCTGGGAAAACTGGACAGCTACATACTAATGAAATTGGACCATACCTTAAACCGCACACAAAATCAACTCAAGATTAAAGACTTGAAATGTAAGGCCTGAAACTTACTTTCTTCTAGAAGAAAACATAGGAAGTAAGCTCTTTGACAGTGGTCTTGGCAATAATTTTTTGTATTTGATACCCAGAACAAAAAGAAGTGGGACCTCATTGAACTAAAAAGCTTCTGCTCAGCAAAGGAAGCCATCGACAAAATGAAAAAGCAGCCTATGGAATGGGAGAAAATATTTGCAAACCACATAATTTGTAAACCACAAATCCAGTAAGGAGTTAATATCCAAAATCATAAAACTCCATAGCAAAAACAAAATGAAAAAAATCCAATTAAAAAATGGGCAGATGATATGAATAGACATTTTTCTAAATAAGACATACAGGTGGCTAAGAGGTACATGAAAAGATGCTGAACATAACTAATCATCAGGAAAATACAAATCAAAACTACAATGAGAACACCTCACAAGTGTTAGGATGGCGAAAATGGAAACCCTCGTACATTGCTGGTGGGAATGTAAACTGGTATAGACACTATGGAAAACAGTATAAGGTTTCTGAAGAAATCAGTAATAGAACTACCATATAATCCAGCAATCTCACTTTTTGATATATATCTAAAGAAAACAAAACCAGTATCTTGAAGAGGTATCTGTACTCCCATGTTCATCGCAGTATTGTTCACAATAGCCAAGGGAAACAACCCAGGTTGTCTGACAACGGATGAATGGATCAAGAAAATATAGTGTTATGTATAGCCAAGTCCTCAAAATACAATGTTTCATTCAACACTGTTTTGTTACAACATTGATGAGATGCCACAGGAACTTAACTTTTGTTTATGTCATAATGCCAATGGTAAAAATGGTTCGTTATAGGCCATTTCACTTAAAGTGGCAGAACCTAGATGATGTTGAGGACTTACTGTATACACAATGAAATATTTATTCAGCCTTTAAAAAGAAAAAAATCCTGTCACTTGTGACAACATGAATGAACCAGGAGGGCATTATGCTAAGTGAAATAAGCCAGAGAGAGAAAGAGAATTACTGCATGGTACCATTTATATGTGGAATCTAAAAAAGTCAAACTCAGAAACAACAAGTAGAAAAGTAGTTGCCAGGGGCTGAAGGAGCGGGGAGAATGCTTAATGCAGAGGTCTCCAACCTTTTTGGCACCAGGAACCAGTGCTCCCATAAAAATCTAATGCCTGATGATATGAGGTAGAGCTGAGGCGGTGATGCTAGCGCTCAGGAGCGGCTGCACATACAGATGAAGCTTTGCTTGCTCTCCGTCCACTTACCACCTGCTGTGCAGGCTGGTTCCTAACAGGCCACAGATCAGTACCAATCCGCATTGCCCCGGGGTTTGAGGACCCCTGGTTTAATGGATATAGAATTTCTGTTTGTGATAATGAAAAGTTCTGAAAATGGATAGCGGTAATGGTTGCACAACACTATGAATGTACTTAAACAATGAACTGTACATTTGAAAACAATTATACGTCAATTATATCTCAATAAAGCTGGCGTAAAATGGTTAAAATGGTAAATTTTATGTCATGCATGTTTCAACACAGTAAAAAAAAAAAATTTCCAGGATTAAAAGACACTATTTTCAAACAGAGAGCTCACTTTGTTCAGTGGCAAAACAGGGGTTGACAAATCCAAGAGCAAGACACGTCATAGTAAAACTACATAATTCTGGAGTCAAAGAGAAGATGATATAAAATTCCAGATATAAAGCAGGTCACATACAAAGAGGGCTTCAGACTGATCAACAACACTGTAGTAAGAAACCAATTTTAAAATGCTTTCACAATTCAAAAAGATAATTCTTGTAAACCTAGAATTTTATATCCCTACTATCCATTTAAGTGAGTAGAAAGAACACATTCTGGATACTGAAAGTACAAAAAAATGTATTTGCTATGCTTTCTCTCACACCACCAAAGCATTGACTTAAACTAATGAAGAGCATGACATGGTATTATGCTCTCTAGGAAACTGAAGACCCAAGACAGGAAAGTGAATTTCAGGATGATGATGCAGGCGGATCTCAAGGTGGTAGGATTAAGGCAGGTCTAAAGAACAACCAGTCCAGAATGGAGCAGTTAAGAAGTTCCACAAGAGTTTTTAAAACATGAAATTGGTAGAGAACCTAATTTAGTTAAATATATTGCAATGAAATATAAACAACTAAAGTTTGGGGCTGAATTAGCCATAAGTATATAAAACTAAACGGGAAAAAAATAGCAGAGAGACAATGTATATAATGAATGCTGAGCTAACCAAAATATCAATATAATTTACTGAAGAAATTGGGCAATGGAAGTGAGA
The DNA here is from genome assembly GCF_902729225.1 of Pteropus medius. Classification (NCBI taxonomy): domain Eukaryota; kingdom Metazoa; phylum Chordata; class Mammalia; order Chiroptera; family Pteropodidae; genus Pteropus; species Pteropus medius. Next base: position 2,875,078 of record NW_024353908.1, read on the forward strand.
TGTCCAGAATAAGGGGAAGCAGGTAAAAGAAACTAAGTTTTTACTGTTAGTAAGAAATCAATAATTAATTCCAATAATTTAAGGAAAATAAAATAACATTATAAGACTAACATTATTTTAAAGTGATTGTCTCTGGGGAATAGGAAATAGAGGAAAGCGCACAGAAGACTTTTTCACCTTTGTTGCATTAGTAAACTCATTAAATCCTATGGATGTAAACTTTAAAGTAGAAACAAAAAGGTAAAACAGAAAACCTATTTTAAAAGAATGGGTGGTGCCAGAGTCTGGAAGCTTGGGTGCCTTCAAATGTCAGTTGAGTAACTTTTTCATTTGTATGACCAAAGACAAGTAACTCTAGCCTCCCTTTCTTTCCCCATCTGTAAAATGGGGATAACAGTATCTACTTCAAAGAACTGCTGTGAGGATTAACATTAGTGTAAACACAGTGCTTTAACAAAGTGGCTGACCCCTAGGTAAGCATTAAATGATTGTTTTTCCTCCAGGAACTCAGGATGGGAGAAACATCTGAGTTATATGAGATAGGCAGAGAACTTTCCACATGAGAACATCTTGAAATAGCTTTAGTAAGAAGGGAGTGGAACAGTGAGAAAGATCTATTAAGACCTTAGTAAGATAGTTGGGCTTATCTTACGCACTATCACACAAAAGGCATGTAACCAACCTGAGACAATCTCTCGAGACTCAGAATACTTCTAGAGGCTCTTTAATTACTCTCTTCTATTAGAGAGGAGAAAATTCTTTATATTCTTTCTCTGCCTAACCACAAAATTATTCTCTTTAAAAAAAAATAAAGAAAATTAATTCTTCCATCTCAAAAAAAAAACAATTTTTTTAGAACAGGAAACTGTTCAGCTAACACATAAGAAGAGGGAATGGTGGAAGAGCTTGTACATCGTCTTTGTCAAAGTTTACCTAATTATATTTTTTTACGGTTCCTGACAAGCTAGAAGATATTTACATATATTGCACTTTGAAAATTCTTTGACTCCACAAGAATTTTCAATTCATTGATCAATCCTACCACCTCTTTACTGTCTCTCCCCCTCTTTGATGTCCTCTTCCTTCAGTATCCAGCTTAAATGATAATAATCACCCCTGGATGTACAACTGATTCTGTAGTCTCTCTCTGGCTTCACTGTACCCGAAAAATCAACTTCACTGGTTAAATGCAATCCCCAACAACCTGTACCTATACAGCAGTGCACGTAAGGACAAATACAAGGTTAGAGAAAATGTACTACTACCATGCTGGGTGACTTCAAGTACACTATTAATGCTGCCAGATAATATTGTATTTCCCTAGTTTATTCACTCTCAGACTCTTCTAGATAACTATTTCATACCTCCTTTCTCCTCAAATTCTCAATGAATTCTCTCTCACACAATTAATAATCTTGCTTCTTGTTTCACTTATAAAACTGAAGCAAGAGAGGTAATTTAGAGTCCCACCACCTTTCCCCATGTACTAGCACACTCATGTACACACCCTGAATCTCTCACCTGTTACCATAGATTAACTATCTATTGCTCTTTTATATACAGATTCTCCAATTGTGCACGTACACTCAAGAGCATAGTATCACTTGTGTAATTCTCCCCTTCCTATCAACTATATCTATACCAACTTATCTCTAAGAGTTCATTTCCACTACCATACAAATAAGCAAATTAATTCTCTCATCTCAAAAATTCTTTCTTTCCTCCACTTACCCTCCCAGCTCCCACATCATTTATTTGCTCTCCACAGAAAAATTCTTTGAGTTGTCTCCTTCCCATTATTTCTTAAACCCACTCCAATCAGGCATTCAGCCTCACCACTAAACTTATCTTATCAAGGTCATCAATGACCTCCACATTGCTAAATCCAAGATCAATTCTCACATCTCATTTTAATCAGCCTATAAAGAGTATTTCACACAGCTGATCATTCCTCTTTAATTATTTCTTGGCTTTTCTTTTATCTCACTGGTCTTTCCTGATCATTTTCTTTCTCTATTTTCCCAATTTGCTTAAAGTCAGAGCTATCTGAACATCTCTTCTCTATCTATACTTGGTGACCCTATCCAGTCTGGGGATTTTAAATACTATCTATACGCCAATTATATCTCCTGATCCCCACATTCATTCATCCAATCACCTGCTCCACATATACATAACATTCAGCATGTCCGAAACCGAACTCTTGATCTCCCCACAAACTGCTTCTCCCACAGCTTTTTCCATTTCAGGTGTGATGAAACTCCATCCTTCCATCTACTCAGACAAACCCGAGTCATTTTTTGCCACTGGTATTTTTATTTCGGATTACACTGAATCTGTATACTGCTTTAGGTTATAAGGACATTTTAACAATATTAATCCCTTCCAATCCATGAGCAAGATTTACCCTTCCATTTATTTGTGTCTTGTTCACTTCCTTTCTTCAATGTCTTTTAGTTTTCAGAGTACAAGTCTTTCGCTTCTTTGGTTGAATTTATTCCTAGTTATTTTATACTTTTTGATGCAACTGCAAATAGGATTTACTTAATTTCTCTGTCTGATGATTCACTATTGGTGTATAGAAATGCAACAGATTTCCATATATTTTGTATCCTGCAACTTTACTGAATTTATATTAGATTTAACAGGTTCTGGTGGAGTATTTAGGATTTTCTATACATAGAATCATGTTATCTGCAAATAGTTATGGTTTTACTTCTTCCTTACTGATCTGGATGCTTTTTATTCCTCTTTCTTGTCTGACTGCTGTGGCTAGGGCTTCCAATACTATGTTAGATAGAAGTGGTGATAGTGGGCATCCTTGTCTTGCTCCTGATTTTAGAAAAGCTTTCAGTTTTCATCGTTGAGTACATTAGCTATGGGTTTATACTCAAGTCATTCTTGACTCCAATCTTTCTCTCATATACCACACCCTGTCAGGAAATCCTGTCAGTAATATCTTCAAAATACATATATAAAGAACGTGACTAATTTTTACCTCCTGCTGACACTAACCTCTACCTGTAGCTTACTTTACCTAAAGCATATTTACAGCACAGTCGTTCAAAGAACGATCTTCCCTTAAGTCTGATAATGTCACTTTCCGAAACTCTAAAATGGCTCTCTATTTCACTTGAGTGATGGCTGAAGTCCTTACAATGGTCCACATTGCCTTGCATGATCTGACCCCAATCCCTTTACATCTCTCACCTCCTCAAACTGGTCAGTCTACTCCTTGTAGTCTACGGCCTCCTTATTAATCTGTGAAAAGGTGGGACACACACTTACTTACGGGTCTTTGCACTGAAAGAATCCTTGCCTGTAATGTTCTTATACTATATACCACATGGCTAACTTCCTGTCTTGCTCAAATGCCACCTTCTAAATGAGGCTTAACTCTGACCACCTTATTTAAAATTACAGCTACCATTAACTCTCATTTCTCTTATCCTCTTCCTTATTCTTCCATTGCCCTTAACAATCTAGTAACATAAGTAACTTATATTTGTCTGCCCACATATTTGTTCACCTATATATCACAATTACTAAGAACATTTATGGTAAATAATAAGTTGTCAATTATTTTGGTGACTATCATAAAGCCTATTTTGGTGGGAATACTATTCCTAACCCACCTACCTACCATGCAAAAAAGAAATCGAGAAGAAAAATGTCATTTTCTAAGCAGATTTAGGAATTATTACACGTGCAACTATTTTAGCAATAGGGGTATAGATGCATATTTGAATGGCAGTACACAATAATAATAGCAACAAAAACATAACCCCTAATGCCAGATACTGTCCTAAGGACTTTGAACATATTAACACAATTGTCACAACAATCTCATGAGTTAAGTAGTCCTATTTCACCTATCTTATTATCATCGATAAGGCAAGAAAGAAACAAAGAAGTTAAAATAACCTCCTCACTGTTGCAGAGCTAGTAAGTGGCAGAAACCGGATTTCAATACATGTATTCTGGCTTCAGAATCCATACTTTCAATAAGTCATAACATCTACTTATAGGAAAAGTATAAGCAAAGGGGAAAAAAAAGTCGATGCAAGTATGATCTCTAAGCTACTCTGTAGCAGGAAAAACAACGACAAAAAAAAATGGCCTTCTGAGCCACACTTCTCTTGCACAGGCCAACTTCCACGTCTGGAAGTATACTCTCCCTTCTAATAAAACTTTTCTTTTTTACTGTAAAAAAAAAAAAAGAAAAAGGCTACTTGCCTTCAGGAAATTCACAATCTAAACAAAAAAAAATGATAGCATAGCAAAATATATATATAATAATGAGAGTAATCATAAAGTTCTATAAGGTGTACACCAAGCCCAGGGTCAAGGAAAGTTTTCCAGACCCTTAGTATATATCTTAAAAGATGAGCAAAGACTCGTCTGCTCCAGGGAGAGGGAACAATATGTACAAAGGCACTGAGATGAGGGAGCATGATCTACCAGAGAACTGTAGTAGTTTTGGAGAGCAGAAAAACAAAGGGAGCAAACTGGGGGATAGCAAAGTAATTAGAGAGTCAATCATATACATCTTAAAATGTCATAAAAGGATCTTAAATTATAACTTGAGCAAGGAGGGTAGGGCATCTAAGATTTTAATTATGAAAAAAAAATATACATGTATATTGTTGCACAGCCACTAACAGCATAGAGACTAGAAAGGGCAAGTAAAACTGTAGTTAGGAAACCATTTAGAAAGCCTGTACAGAAACCTGAGCAAGATGAGAATGATGGATAGATAAATGTCTACAGAACCACTACCTGATGTTGTCTGTGAGTCTTCATGTCCATTACCAATAACAATGCCATATTTCAAATTCTCATTTACTCTAGCTTAAACTCTCATAATAATCTCCTGAGTGATTTCCCTAATTTCCCCAAATTAGACAAACGTTCCCCAGGCCAAAGCTCTGATTTATCTCTCCCCTGCTTAAAAACCTCCAATAACTTGTAAGGTCTTCCTAAATTCAAAATTCTATATATTAGCAAGACACTCTCTGATCTATCCCAAATCTACCTTCATAGCCCTTCACTTTTCCTATTTCTTTGTTCACTGTGTCCTCTGCCTGGACTGAGTAACAATGCTTCTTGTACCATGAAGCTTTCCCTAATTCTCCTTGCCAGAAATCAGATGTCTTACTCTATTGCTTCCAAAGTACTTTGAACTCCCTTAAAGCAACTACTATATTCTGCCCCAGACAATAATTACTAGACTCTATGTATTTTATTTTCTTTATAAACTTCTCTTTGGAGAAGGAACTGTCTTTGTCATTAAAACACTTTGCTCCTATGATATTAACTTGGCAAAAGCTGCAGCCTCAAAAAACTGTAAGCAATTCAGCAACTTAGAACACTGAATTTCTCACAACAGAAGTTAGTGCTATTATCTAGATCCTTAAAGGTCAAGGTGATTTCCTGCTGACATGCAAATCACAAGTATAACCTCGCAATAGTTTTAAGACAACAATTTTAATATACATTACCTGATGATGAATTGGGGGTACTATATAAACTGGTTACAGAATACACCAATGAGTTGCCTAACCAGCTCATGGTTCCCACTTTCCTAAAGAGGGGTTTAATACTCAGGAATGGGCCTCCAAGTAGCCAACTGTTTCCCTGTCCACCCCACCAGCCCCCCTGTAAGAAATGAATTAATCCAAAAATGTGAAATCTTTGGCTTGGTAGTATAGCTCAATCTTTGATTCTAAATGCTACCTTAGTATCTTTCCAAAAACTTTTTCTTTCCCTTCTTTTGGGCTCAAGTGAACCAAAATCAGTCTGCACTGCTTGCAAGCAAAAAAGTTTTTAATTATTTTGATGCTTTCAAAAAGCCAAATATTCTTTTAGGATTAAAGCTTTAATGCTCTAGCTTTAAGCAGAAATCTGAGCTGTGAAAAAAATGTCTTCTAGATTTTCAAATTAGAATTTAAAGTTTATTTCTTCTATTGTAATATTTTATTTAAATGCTGCAACGCTAGTAAACTAATTTAAGTCTGAGTAGACATTCCCAAATGAGCCATCTGAACATTCAGTCTAGCAGACTACCCACAGTATTCAGAGAATTTGGGTTTCGGTTCAGTTCTCTGCATGTACCTCTCTAAATCATTATACATACTGACAATCTCTATGGCCGAGCACTGCTAATAAAGTAACTTTATTGCTATGTTCTTCTTTATTAGAACTTTATCCCTTGATTATAGTTTGGTGAATTTTATCTTTTTTTCAATATAAATATCCTAGGTCTTCAAAATATACGAATGATACTGCATCATCAGCCTAAAGCTTGATTTTCCTACACTAAAAATTAGATCTTATTATACATATACATATCTATGAAATCTAAAGTCTGAAGGTTGTATATTTCAGCCAATCATAGCTATAGGTTTTTAATGAGTTTGTCACCTTTTAAAAGTATAAAAAGGTAACTGTCTAAAGTCAGCAAAATTATAAATTGAGAAAAGTTAAGCTATTAATGGTGAAATTTTATAATTCAGAAATAAAAACATTCAAACAGAATATTAAAAAGCAAAGTTGGTCCAAATTACATCTTTAAAGGGCTACTGGCATTTCTTTTTCAAGTATACCTGAAAAATTTAATTCCTTAGAACATAAAGGTTTTCCCAACGATACTTTAGTTTTTCCTGGTGATTGTTGTTTTTTAAGCTACTAAATTCTCACTTCCATTTTGTATTTTACTGAGTATGTATAAATATTAAGCATATTCTGGGGCATAGAAATGAAGGGACTATTACTTCTTCCTTTATGAAATACCAAATGTTCAAATTGTTTTAAATAAGGTATCCTACCTTTTAGGATTAAAAAAAATCCATTTTAATTACCTAGCCACATTTCTTAACACTCTTTCACATCTATACCAAATACACTAATTTTAAAAATTGGCACATTTAGAAAACGTCATTTCATTAACGTGCTTCTATAAAGGTTCTACACTGTTCAACTACTAATTTTTAAAAAGCAAAATCTTTAAACAGTCACAAATAAGGATAAAATTTTATACGCAAATCCTCATACTAACCTGAACTTTTGAAGACTACCAACTAAATATAAAAGCATTGTACTAAAAAATGTTTCTTAAAGCTTTTTCTTACTTGAAACATGCTAATACTTAAATCAACCTACTTATACTAAATATTCAGAAGCCCTTCTTCCAAGAGTGAATCTGTCTGTACTAGCTATCCAAGACATTTAAATGTGTATTTAAGCTTTTCTTAAAACTTCAAAGAACTAATCATATTATATCAAATCTAAACCTGTATGAACTGTAAGATTCTCCATTACTTTAAGAATTCTAGCACGCTATGATGCTTTGATTTCAGAGATATTAAAACATGGAAAATACGTATACATGATGAGGAATATTTACTGACATTTTAGTTTAAAATGTTTTGGGGGGGTGGCAGCAAAAATATTCTAAGGTTAAAACTATTTTCATAAAATTTGTAATTCTGTAAAAATTTTTAGGAACATCTGGATTTTATATAATAGCAGAAAAAATTAGAAAGGCAAAAATTTAAAGCAATTTCAATTTTATTCTTGTCTAATCTAACTAAGCTCTATTGTACCTCATATGCTATGAGGCTAGGTTATCACCTGACAGTAAAGCTTTCACCTTCCTACCCCAAATTTTAAAATAGGAATGTATAACAAAAATAATTATTAGTATTGGTTGACCCCTTCAATACCTGATTATTCTCATAGCATATGGTGATTTAAAGATCAACTGAAAAGAATTACTCTCTTAAGGAACTACACTTCACTTACAAAAATGAAGTGAACATATGTGGTACAGGCGAATCCTGATAAAAACAATGAGCAAAGTTTTAAATAAAATAAAATACTTTACTCTTAAAATAATAAATACTATAGGGGGTGGTTTGTTTGCTCACCATTGCATCTCCAGTACCTGGCACAAAATATATGCTCAATAAATATTTGTTGACTTGAATGACATCTCAATAAAGATATGAAAGAACTTAAGGAACAATGCACAATCAGAAAATACATACACTAACAATGAAATTTCAGAAAAAGAAATGAAAAAAAAAAATTTCTTTTGCAATCACAACAAAAAGAATAAAATATATAGGAATAAACTTAAAGGATCTAAAGGACCTATACACAGAAAACTGCAAGACATTATTAAAAAGAAAAACTGAAAAAGACACAAGATATGGAAAGATATCCCAGGTTCAAAGATCGGAAGAATCAACATTTTAAATGGCCATATTACCTAAAGCAATATACAGATTTAATGTAATCTTCATCAAAATCCAATCACATTTTTTAAAGAAAGAGAACAAAAAATCCACAGACTTGTATGGAATCACAAAAGACCCCAAAGAGCCAAAACAATCCTGAGAAAAAAGAAGGCTGGAGGTATCCCATTACCTGACTTCAAAGAGACAATAATTAAAAATAGCATGGTATTAGCAAAAGAACAGACACACAGACCAATGGAACAGAATAGAGAGTCCAGAGATAACCCCACGCCCACACTGTCACTTAATTGACAAAGGAGGCAAGTATATACGATAGGGTAAAGACATTGTATTCAATAAATGGTGTTGGGAAAACCTGTACAAATACATGTAAAAAAAAAAAAATGAAACTAGAGCACCTTCTTACACAATATACAAAAATAAACTTAAAATGGATTAAAGACATAAATGTAAGACCCTAAAATCGTAAAACTCCTAGAAGAAAACAGAGGCAGTAAACTCTCTGACACTGCTCTTAGTAGTATTTTTTCTGATATATCTCCTTGGACAAGGGAAACAAAAGAAAAAATAAACAAATGGGATACATCAAACTGAAAAGATTTTGCACAGCAAAGGAAACTATCAACAAAATGAAAAGACAACCACTGAATGGGAGAAGATATCTGCCAATGATATTATCTGATAAGGGGTTAATATCCAAAATTTATAAAGAGCTCATACAACTCAACACCCAAACAATCAATCCAACTAAAAAACAGGCAGAAAACCTGAACAGACAATGCTCCCAAGAAAACATACAGATGGCCAAAAGAAATATGAGAAGATGCTCAACACCGCTAATCGACAGAGAAATGCAAATTAAAACCACAATGAGATATCACCTCACATCTGTCAGAATGGCTATCATCAAAAAATCAAAAAATAGTAAGTGTTGGCGAGGATATAAAGATGAGGAAACCCTTATGTATTGTTGGTGAGACTGCAAGTTGGTATAGCCACCATGGAAAATAGTTTGGAGGGTCCTCAAAAAATTAAAAATAGAACTACCTTGTGATCCAGCAGTTCCACTTCTGGGTATTTATCCAAAGAAAACCAAAACACAAATTTGAATACATTTATGCACCCCTATGTTCACTGCAGTGCTATTTACAGGAACCAAGATATGGAAGCAACCTAAGTGCTCATCAACAGACAATTGGATAAAGAAGATCTATATCCAATGGAATATTACTCAGCCATAAAAACAAACAAACAAAAAATTAACCATTTGCAATGACATGGATAAAGTGTATTATGCTAAGTGAAATGTCAGACAAACACAAATATCATGATTTCCCTTGTACGTAGAATCTAATAAACAAAGTACATGAACCAAATGGAAAGAGACTCACAGATTCAGAGAACGAACTGGTAACTGCCAGATGGGAGGGACATTTGGAGGCTAGGTGAAAGACGAAGGGATTAAGAAATACAAATTGGCAGTTACAAAACAGTCATGGAGATGTGAAGAACACAGGAAATAGAGCCAATGATATTGTAATAACTATGTACAATACCAGGCAGGTAGTAGACTAATTGGGGGAATTACTTCATAAATTATACCACTATACACTGCACACCTGTAACTAATATAATATCAAATGTCAACTTTAATTGAAAAAAAGTTCTAAATAAATTAAAAAAAATTAAAAACCGTATGATCATCTCGATAGAGGTAGAAAAAAACGCTTCACTAAATTCAACATCCTTTTATGAAAAAAACTTTTAACAAAGTAGATAGAGAACATACCTCAACACAATTAAGGTTATGTATATGGCAAACTCACCAGAGCTAATATCATACTCAATAGTGAAAAGCTGAAAGCTTTTCCACTATGATCAGGAATAAGACAATCGCGCCCACTCTCACCACTTTCATTTGACATAGTAGTGGAAATCTTAGCCATGTCGATTAGAGAAAAAATAAAAGGCATTTAAACTGGAAAGGAACAAGTAAAACTGAGATCATCTGCAGATGACATACTATACATAGAAAACCCTAAAGACTGCACCAAAAAATTATTAGAATAAATGAATTCAGTAAAGTTTCAAGAGTATTTGCAGAATTTGCTGCAATAGAAGTATAAAAAGAAATACTAACTAGTAATGCTATACAAGGGAGATTCCAAGACTAAAGTGACCACATATCCTAGTTAGAACAGTCCTTGCTGCCTATATCCGTACACCTGGTGCTCCACCCAGTTTACCATTTGTTCCACACTTAATGAAGTGTTATTAATAATGGCATTAAAATATGCTGGTCTGGTAGACCTTTTTTTTTTTATTTCCAACTTCTGCTATGATCTTGTCAGAGTGAGAGCTGCCAAGTATAATAAACACAGTTCTCATTTTAACACGCTTCTAAATATGATATATGACATTAAAAAAACTATCTTTTTCTCACCCTTTCCAGATTCAGTGCATCTAACCTTCCCCTCAAGGACAGCATGCAGGGATTCTACACTAGCTAGGGCCCCCAGCTCCTCTGCAAGCGAAAGAAGTGGCAAACACTGCTACCATGAATATTTTGTTAGTGTATCAGACAAGTGTATGATGGCCTGTGACTTGGTCTGTGAGATATGTATTGCTGCCAGGCTACCTGTTAGGAGAGCTCATGGGAAATTATAGGTTAGGTATATGAAGAGCATTTAGTGAAAACATAAATCTAATAATCCATCAACGAAGTGAAGAATTAATGGTTCTCTTCCCTCTATATATAAATGGCCCAATGAAAACAATGGATGTACTTGTGAAATAATAATATGTACATATATATTAGTCTCTGCCCCTGTTCCTAACACAGAGCTCCTAAAACCCTTGAAAATAGGGGTGCTTGGAGAATCTTTTGTTTTAATATTTTGTCTTTGGCCCATGGTCCTGACACAGAGCTCATGGGTTATAGAAACCTCTTTTATCCTAAGAGACAACTCTTGATGGGCTCATGGATGGTAGCTGGTCACCAAAAAGACCAAGTTAGTATTAGGAGTTTAGAGATTTCAGCACCCCACCCCACCCCCACACACACCTTATCCTCAGGAGAGGGGAAAGTGGCTAAAAGTGGACTTAATAATCAATCATGCCTACATGATGAAGCCTCAATAAAAATCTGTAAACTTTGGATTCACAGATTCAGGACTGGTGAACAAGAATGCATCCACATGCTAGGAAGGTAAAACACCAAAACTCCACAAGGACAGAAGCTTCTATGGTCTGCACCTCCTTCAGGCCTTTGCCTCAAGTATCTCTTCATCTGGCTGTACACTGGTATCCTTTAACATCCTGTTCAATAAACTGGTAATCTAGCAATTAAACTGTTTCCCTGAGTTCTGTGAGTCACTCTGGCAAATAAATGGAACCAGAGAAGGGGGTCATGGAACCTCCCAATCTGCTGGTTAGAAGCACATGTAACAATGTGAATTTATAATTGGCACCTGAAAGGAAGAGAGTCTTGTCGGATAAAATACCCATGAGATCTGACGCTAACTCCAAGTAGTGTCAAAATTGAACTGAATTGTAGGACACTGAGCTGGTGTCACAGAACTGCTTGGTATGGGGGGGGAGGGGGGCGGACACGCACAAGTCTAGTGTCAGAGTATTGTATGAGAGTAAAGGAGAAAAGTTTTCCTAAACAATATTTGATTAGATGAAAGGCAAAACGCCTGGCACTTTTCATCTTTACTGAAAATCAGGAAAGAGAACACTTAAAATTAGACTGAACTTTAACAAGCAGTATTTCTCAAAATTAGACTTTTCTAAGTTTCTCACATAGACTTCTGAGAGGTAGAAGCCATGATTAAAAGCCTGCATGGTCTTATCATACCCATTATTATTTTTATATCACAGGTTAAATTAAAATTATGACACTTTTTAAAGCTTAATGTATGCTTTTCCTTATGGAGCAGAATCTTTCAACCTCTGCACTACTGACATTTGGGGCCTGCTAATCCTTTACTATTGGGGGCTATCCTGTGCAATGCAGGATGTTTAGGAGCATCCCTGGCCACTACTCACTAGATGCCAAGAGCATTCCCCAACCTGTAACAACTAAAAATGTCTCTAGACACTGTCACCTCTAGTTGAGAACCGCTGCTATGAAATATTGAAAAGTAAAGTGAACACAAATATTACAAAATAAATTATAAAAATTAAATGTAAAATTTGAAGGAAAAATCCTAAATCTCAACAACCTCACACATCTTCAATTACTTTTAATTCCAATTTACTGCCAAGTCTTAATAACTTAAGTAGATATCATAGGTCAAAATAAATATTTTTACTTATATTTAAATAAAAGTTAGCATTTATGTAAAACTAATCTTAAGATATGTCCGTCTCTGTGGGTAGTATTTTCATTCCTGAGTAGGATTTTATGACATTTTTGAGATCTCAGCGTGCTCTCAGTATTCAAACAACCTAAGAACGGAATGTAGATTCCCCCCTCAAACTAACTTTTTTTCTTTTTTTGCCTATTTACAAATAAATGGGCCAGAATCATATTCTGGTTGGGAAGGTGGTGGATTAGAAGGATAAAATGCCAAATAACAGAAATTAAAGACAGTGCTCATACTTTGTATCTGAAGTCTCTTTTACTGATAAATATAACTACTTGTCTTTGAAATGTGACTAAAAAGAGAGACATATACCAGAAAGAACAATTCAATCCAACAATCATTACAAAAACTATCCTTTGCTACAAAGTCATGACCATCCTCTTTAAACAACTTGATACTTGAGACTGTTTAAAGCACAAATTATTCCTAACACAATAAAAGTACAATTTATTTAGAAGTAACTTTATCGGGCTACTTTATTATTTTTATGAATAAAAATATAGCAAAGAACTGAAAAAGGAACGAGTCAGTTTAACAAATGAGGAAGATAGAAAATTACAAATAGCAACAAACAAATGAAAAGATGTTGCACAAAATAGAAGCAAATTAAAATAAGATACAATTTTTCACCTATCAGATTTTGAGATTTAAAAGCCTGAGAATGCTCAGTGCTGACATCAGTATATAGATAACTTTTATACGCTGCTGGTATAAGCATACGCTGAAAAAATATTTTTTTCAAAGGCCTGCTGGCAACATCTGTCAAGATAATAATGTCCATAAACTTCAACCCATAAATCCCATTCTTGAATCTGTGTCAGTGCAAACATGCTCACTTAAACACATTGTCTGAATTGTTTGTAACTGTAAACAACATAAAGGACCATGAAAAAAGCCAAGTTAAAAAAATCACAGTACACTCAAAACAATGGAATACTAAGCAACCCATAAAAACAATGAGGTAAACTTTCGTGTTTCGATAAAGGAGATATCCAAATACAGCAAGTTAACAAAAGGTAAGCAAACTGCAGAAGCCTGATACTATGTGTGTTTTTCCAAAAAGAATTAACACATATACATTTACACGTGCATAGAAAAATTGATAAGAATATACAAGAAATGGATTAACAGTATAGTTTCATTTTTCTTATTTACTATGAGCGTTTTTATAATAAACGTTTTAAATGAGACAGCCTTAACTAAAGTTGTATTAATTCCATAATCTTTGTACGTGAGTTTTTTCATATTATGGGCACAATATTTAATTCATGTGCTCCATTAAACTCAAAAGGCAGGGGGAAAGTGGGGAAACAGACAAAGGTGGTCAAAAGGTACAAACCTGCAATTATAAGTGTACTAAGGACTTAATGTACAACGTGATGATGATAGTTAACACTGCTGTATAATATGATATACAGGAAGTTAAGAGAGTAGATACAAATCTTGTTCTTATCAACAAGATTTTTTTTTTTATTCTATCGATATGAGATACTGGATATTAACTAAACCTACCATGGTCATTGTTTCACAATATATGTAAATCAATCAATCATGCTGTACACCTTAAACCTTAAACCGTGAGGTATGTCAATTATCTCAATAAACCAGGAAAAAAAATACTTGTAAAAGACAAGGAAACAAAAAAACTCAGTGTTCTTACCAAATTTCTCCTTAATCAAAATGGAAGTGTAAACAGAAAAAGCATGTATACGATATCCTTAAGATACTTAAAACTATAAAAGACTAAGTTTTAACACAAATTTAAAAAATTCACCACTTATCCTTCTACTACCCTAACATTCTGTCATAAAATAATTTTTTTATTTTAAAGTGGCCATATCCTGGCTGTGGCATTGATTTGTCATATCCCAGAACAACTAAGACAGCAAAATCAAATGCCAGGAACAATATTTACATGAAAACTGGATGACAAGATAGCAAGGCTTCATCTCTACAAACTCTCTAATATGAACAGTTAAGACTAGAGAGGTATCGATATCTATACAGGAGGAAGAGAAAGATAACTTCTCTTACAACAACCTATGAACAGTTCACCAACAGTACTCAGAGGGAGGAGGGCAGGGAAGGTTACATTCTACTCACATTCATGATTATTCCTTGCAGAAATGGTGTGCAGATAGATACCAGCGGAAACAGAGACACCCCCAGATCTCTCCCCTTGAAACAATAAGCTGAACATCTAAAACTCAACAAAAAACACCCAAACTGCACACCAGCACATCTGAGCGTGAGATCTGCGCATAAGAACTACCATAGGAAAGAACCCTGAGTGTCCAGCGGTGGAGGGGGAGAAATAAAAAGGCTGCCTCTCGCAGCCACTGGAGCTCCCTGCAGGAGGGGGAGGGGCGAAGGTGCAGGAACTTCCCTGAACAGCCCTGTCTGGGACGGCTATGAGGCCCCGAGCTGGGCAGAAGGGCCCAGTCATCAGGGCAGAAGACAGAGAAGTGGGACAAGACCACAGAAAAACAACAGTTGATTTTTACCCACCCCGGTTGCAAAACCGAGGCTGAGCCACAGCCTCCAACACCCAACCCAGAAGGCCCTTCCCCTCATACACACTGAGATCTGATCACCGCCGGAGCCCCAGGAGAATCTGAGCAATTGCTGCCAAGAGTGCCGCTGACACTGACAGGGACTGAAACTGAGGGTAGTGAGCGTGATTATCTACAACAAAATTTTTTAAAAAGGTGTTTAAAGGCTTTACATAAAGCAAGAATCCAAGAGCCTTAGACACCACCTACTGGAAACCAAAAGAAGAGAGCCTTCTTTGCAACACGCTAAAGAGAGACCTTTATTTAATAAACCTTCTTTCTGGAAAAACAACATAATATATTTCCATTAATGCCCAGGTGGAGAAATAGTTCATTAAACACCATGAACAACCAAGGTGACAAAGCATCTCAGAAATAAAGAGAAAAATCTCCATAAAATAAGCATGCACACATAGAAATATGCAACTTAAATGACAGAGACTTCAGGATGGTACTTCTGAAAAAAATGAGATCCAAAACAAGTCATATTAAAAATTTCAGGAATTAAAAAAACAACTAGATGAGCAGAGCAAGGAGACTGAAACCCTCAAGAAGAACAGAACAGATAATATGGAGATAAAAAAAACATACTGCAAGAGTTGAAAAACGAAATAGCAAGCCTGGGAAATAGAGTCAACCAAATGGAGGAAAGGATCAGTGATATCAAAGACAGAAATCTAGAAATAACTCAGAAGGAAGAAAAGAGAAACCGAAGAATGAAAAATAATGAAAGAGTAATACAAGAATTAGCTGATAACATCAGGAGAGGAAACAGGAATAATGGGCATTACTGAAGGTGAGGAAAAGGAGCAGGGAGTAGAAAGCATTTTTAGACAAATAGTGGACGAAAATTTCTAAAATCTAAGGAATGAGCTGGAGCATGGAATTCAAAAAGTCAAGAAAACACCCAATTATCACAACCGAAAAAGTCCTTCACCAAGACACATTGTATTAAAATTATCAAAAATCAATGACAAACAGAATTCTCAGGGCAGCCAGGGAGAAAAAAACGGTAACTTATAAAGGAAAACCCATTAGATTATCATAGGACTTCTCAGCACAGACCTTACAAGCCAGAAAGGAACTGAATCAAATATTTAAACTATTAAGTGAAAGGAACTACCAGCCTAGAATAATGTATCCAGCTAAACTCTTCTTTAGATATGAAAGAGAAATCAAGACCTTTCCAGACATACAAAAATTGAGGGAATTCTCCACTATGAGGCCTGCACTACAGGAAATACTGAGGGGGTCAGTTCACCTAATACAAAACAACAACAACAACAACAAAAATACATAATTAGCAGTAAAGTGACTATCAGGCAAATAGAAGCAGAGGAGTGCAACCCTTATTAAGAGCAGGACATTATAGCTTAAACAATAAAAAGTGAATTGTTATAACAAGATAGTAATGAACGTTCAGCATACATAGGGACAAACTGGGACAAAATGACTGAAAAGTGGAGGATCCAAAGATCCAGATTTGCCAAGGGAAATAGAGATAAGGCACGCACAGAAGAAAATTGCCAACTGTGTGTGTATATATATGTATATATACGTGTGTGTGTGTATATATATATACACACACACACATACATATATACACACATACATACACATATATATACACATATGTATGTGTGTGTATATATATATAAGTATCCTTTTCATATTCAAAATGGTAATCACACGCCAAAAATTCAGAACTGAAGTATATAACATAACACAAGAAGAACCAGAGGCAAACCCCACAAAGCCAACCAAAATAAAGAAAAGAGGAACACAAGGACAAGGAAGCAATGGAAACACCGAGCTACCAGAAAGCAAAAGATAAAATGGCTACAAGAAGACTTCATATTTCAATAATCACTCTAAATGTAAATGGACTGAACTCACCAATAAAAAGGCACAGAGATGCAGAATGGCTCAAAAAACAAAACCCAACCATATGCTGCCTCCAGGAGACACATCTCAGCTCCAAAGACAAATATAGACTCAAAGTGAAAGTGTAGAAAATGGTATTTCAAGCAAATGGCATTCAAAGAAAAGCAGGAGTAGCAGTACTAATATCAGACTTCAAAATCAAAAAGTAAAGAAAGATACTGAGGGACACTTCATAATGATAAAGAGAATCATGCACCAAGAAGAAATAACACTTGTTAATATCTATGCTCCCAATCAGGGAGCCCCGAAATATGTAAAGCAATTACTAACAGAACTAAAGGAAGAAACACACCAAAAGGTTATCATAGCAGGGGACCTAAATACTCCACTGTTAGATATGGACAGATCATCCAAACAGAAAATCAATAAGGAAATAACATCCTTAAATGACACATTAGATCAACTGCACATGATTGACATTTGCAAAGCCTTCCATCCCAAAACATCTGCTCGCACATACTTTCCTAGTACACATGAAACATTCTCAAGAATAGACCACATACTGGGACACAGAGACAGCCTCAATAAATATAAGAGGGTTGAAATCATACCAACCACATTCTCTGATCATAATGCTTTGAAACTAGAGATCAACTGCAAAAAGAAAGCAGGAAGAACCACAAAAACAACATGCTACTGAAGAATAACTGGGTCAGCAAAGAAATAAAAAGATCAAGAGATACATAGAAATAAATGATAATGATAGTAAAACATATCAAAACTTTTGGGATATGGCAAAAGCGATCATGAGAGGAAAAGTTCATATCATTACAGGCCTTTCTCCAAAAACAAGAATGAGCCCAAATAAACCACCTAATGCTTCACCTAAAAGAAACTAGAAAACGAAGAACAAATGAAGACTAAAGTCAGCAGAAGTAAAGAAATCATCAAAATTGGAGCAGAAATCAATTAAATTGAAAATCACAAAGGACAAACAAAATCAGGGATGAAAGAGAGGAAGTTAGGACTGACATCGCAGAAATACAAAGGTTCATACAAGAATACTGAGAAAAAGTATATAACACGAAATTTAATAACCTAGAAGAAATGGACCAGTACTGAGAAAAATACAATCTTCCTAGACTGAATCAAGAAGAACTAGAAATCTAAATAGACCGATCAGCAATATGGAAATTGAAACAATCATCAAAAACCTACCAAAAAGTAAAAGTCTAGGACCAGATGGCTTCACCGGTGAATTCTACCTAACATTCAAAGATTTAATACCTATTCTCCTCAAACTCTTCCAAAAATCGAACAAGAGGCAATACTTCCCAACTCATTTTATGAGGCCAATATTACTGATACCAAACCTGGTAAAGATAATACAAAAAGAGAAAACTATAGACCAATATCTCTCATGAACACAGATGCAAAAATCCTAAATAAGATACTAGCGAACCTAATACAGCAACATATTCAAAAGATTATGCACCAAGTTGGCTTCATCTCAGGGGCACAAAGATGATTCAACATACACAAATCGATTAATGTAATATATCACATAAACAAATTAAAAAAAAGAATCATATGATCAGATCAATAGATGCAGAAAAAGCCTTCGACAAGATACAGCATACACTTATGATCAAAACATTTAACAAAATCGGTATAGAAGGAAAGTACCTTACCATAATAAAGGCCATCTATGACAAACCCTCAGCCAACATTATACTTAATGTTGAAAAACTAAAAACCTTCCCTCTAAGATCAGGAACAAGGCAAGGCTGTCCACTTCACTACTGTTATTCAATATAACACTGGAGGTCCTAGCGAGTGCAATCAAGCAAGAGAAAGATATTAAAGGCATCCAAATAGGAAACAAAGAAGTCAAATTGTCACTATTTGTGAATGACATGATTCTCTTTATAGAAAACCCTAAAGACTCCACAAGAACACTACTAGAAACAATAAGCAAATACAGTAGTTTCTGGATACAAAATCAACATTCAAAAATCCATACCGTTCCTATACTCTAACAACGAAGTGTCAGAAAAAGAAGTGGAAAAAATTATTCCTTTTGCAATTGCAACAAAAAGAATAAAATAACTAGGAATAAATTTAACAAAACATGTGAAAGACCTATATAATGAAAACAAGACTCTATTAAAAGAAATCGAAGAAGATCCAAAGAAGTGGAAAGATATTCCGTGTTCTTGGATTGGAAGAATCAACATAGTTAAAATGACCTTATTCCCTAAAACATTATACAGATTTAATGCAATCCCCATCAAAATCTCATTGACATTTTTTAAAGAAATAAAACAAAAAATCATCAGACTTGTATGGAAGCACAAAAGACCCCAAATTGGCAAAGCCATCCTGAGATGAAAGAACGAAGCTGGAGGCATCACTCTGCCTGACTTCAAATTATACTACAAAGCAACAGTAATCAAAACGGCATGGTATTGGCAGCAAAACAGACATATGGACCGGTGGAACGAAATCGAGAGTCCAGAAGTAAACCCATGTTTATATGGGCAAATAATTTTTGACAAAAAAGCCAAAAGCATACAGTGGAGAAAGGAAAGCTTCTTCAAACAATGGTGCTCGGAAAACTGGAAAGCCACCTGTAAAAGAATGAAACTGGACTGCTGTCTATCATCACACACCAAAATTAACTCAAAATGATCTAAGGGCCTGAATATAAAACCTGAAACAATAAATTGCATAAAAGAAAACATAGGAACAAAACTCAAGGACCCTGGACTTAAAGAGGATTTTATGAATTTGACCTCAAAAGCAAGAGAAGCAAAAGCTAAAATAAATGAATGGGACCACATCAAACTAAAAAGCTTCTGCTCAGCAAAAGGAATTGTCAACAAGGTAAACAGAGAACCATCCAAATGGGAAAATATACTTGCAAGCAACACCTCTGATAAGGGTCTAATATCCAAAATATACAAAGAACTCACACAACTCAATAACGACAAAAAAATGATCCAATCAAAAAATGGGCAGAGGACCTGAACAGACACTTCTCCCTTAGAGGACATACAAATAGCCAACAAATATATGAAAAGATGCTCAATATTGCTAGCTATTAGGGAAATGCAATTCAAAACCACAATGAGATACCATCTCACACCTCATACAATAGCTATAATCAACAGGACAAGGAAGATAAAATGTTGGAGAGAATGTGGAGAAAAAGGAACCCTTGTACACTGCTGTTGAGACTGCAAATTGGTACAGCCACTATGGAAACAGTATGGAGGTTCCTCAAAAAACTAAGAATTGATCTACCATACAATCCAACAATCCTTCTACTGGGTATTTACCCCAAAGACTTGAAAATCCATATCCAAAAAGACATTTGCACACGATGTTCATAGCAGCATTATTCACAGTGGCCAGGACATGGAAGCAATTGAAATGTCCTATGATAAATGGTTAAAGAAGCTATGGTAAAAATATACAATGGAATATTACTCAGCCATAAGAGGAGATGAAATACTGTCACTTGCGACAACATGGATGGACGTCGAGATCATCGTGCTAAGCGAAATAAGCCAGACAGAAAAAGTTGAAAATCACATGATATCACTTATATGTGGGATATAAACCTAAAAGCAACAAGTCAACAGGACAAACAGAGACTCATGGACATGGACTATAGACTAGTGGTTACCAGAAGACTATAGAGTAGTGGTTATTAGCTGTGTGGGGGAGGATGGAGTAGGTAGACAGAGTAAAGGGGGTCAAATATATGGGGTAGGAGGAGGGTGAAGTGGGTAAAGGGGATGAAATATATGGTAGCTGAAGGAAACTGGATTGTGGGTAGTAAGCACACAGTAGAGGTCAAATGATAATGTACATCTGAAAAATATAATTGTATTAACCAATGTTACCCCAATAAACAAAAAGAAAAAAAAGAAAAAGAAAAAAGAAATGGTGTGCAAAGGCCTTAGAAAAGGTAGACCGGTCTCCAGTAAATGAACTACTTTGAAACAAAAACAGCTACAATCTCAAATCACCCTGAAAATAACATGGACAATATTCCTAAAATAAGATCAGATTAAAACATTCCAAAAATATCAAATTCGTTAGTACAATTTTGAATAGAAATATTTTGTTGTTAACAAAAGCTCCCTCAATCTCCGAGATACACAATATCAATGCAAAACTTGTAAGTGCATTTGTAAGACCTCTTACATCTCTCAAATTTCAAATCTTTTACAGCATGTATTTTCTCCAGTTTCATCACCTGTAAATGGGACTATTACCACCTACCTCTCAATAATGTGAGGATTAAGATTTTTGATTAACTGAGAACAAATCTAAGATGCACGTTAAAGAGAAAGCCAGGCTAGCATACTTCCAGCTACATATATCAGTTTCATCACCTATATGATTCAAATTTATGCCTCTACAAAATCACAAAGATTTTCAGCCTTTGAGGTCACTGGAAAAGATAAAATTATAAATATTAAGGCTATATCAAGTCACTTACCCCGCTGACTCTTCCAATAAATATCTTCTAACATAATTTTTCTTAAATCACAAACCATCACACCCAATCCACCTATACTTGCCATTATCCCTTCCCCTAGTAAATTATGGTGTCAGTGTTTTCAAGGTCGTATTTTAATGTGCCACAAAGGAGGCTGAACAGGAGGTCAGTCTTAGGTAAGCTGTATGGAAGTCTCAGAAATTACAGAAATAACAGATTCCTGCCAAATGCATAGCTTCAAATTCTAACGGTGCTTTTGAAGGGATCCTGAGACTGCTACGATAAAGAGAAAAGATGTGAGAAAACAACTGAACAAGGGACAAGCAGTATAAAGTACACATTATGAGAGGATCTGAAGTCAGAATACCTGAGTTTAAATACCAATTCTGTCACTCTCTAGGTGCACGATCTTGGGCAAATTATTTAAGTTCTGTAAGCCTCAGTATCCTCACTTGTAAAAAGGAGAGATATCTACTTCAGAGAGTAGCTGTAAAGATTAAATTAGGATAGGTATATGAAACATCTGGCATAAAGTAAAAGTTACATTAAGTGTCTGCCTTTTAGGAAGAAAAAAGCTCTAGTCCCTTAAAGATAAATCACAATTTAAAACCAAAAATTCTATCTAGGTAAGAGTATTGAGAAGCACCACATACAAGAAATAATATTGAAAGAAATTTCAAAAGGGTCAAGAGGCCCACGCCCCTGTTAAGAGAGGCTAGGCAAATCGTAGGAAGACAGGAAGAGAAAATACATACAATGTACTGACTGACTGAGACTCTAAGTCAAATCTGGTTATAGAAAGAAAGAAAATAAAAGAGCTGAAACAAAGTTTTTGTTTTTGTTTTTGTTTTTTAAGTCAAAAGGAAAGTTTATTAGAAAAGGGGTAATACTTTACAAACAGAGTGCGTTCTCCTCTCAGAGGCAGAGAGTGACAGGGACCTGAAGCAAAGTTTTGACAAGCAAAATAAATGGCTAGCTCAGTCTTAAGTATTAAAAATCTTGATAAGAGTTAGGGAAGTATTGGGCCTAGACTATAACTAAGCAATGTTTTCATTCTTAGGATTTCATTTCAGTAAGCTGCATACTTCTAAGAAAGTTATAAGAGGCAAGAGACATACCCTGACATAGAGCTCCAAGAGTGTCTTCACTCTACCAGAGAGACTCTCAATATATCTTCCCTCCAAACACTCCAAAACAAACTGATAAGTGATAAAATGCCCTACTTGCACTACCATATATATGGCACGTTTTTAAAAAGAACTGGAAGCATTATTACTATTATTTTATTACAACTTTGAGACTTAAATTAACTACTATTTATATTCAATGGTGTCCAGTTCTCAATATTTCAGTATATTTGGAAGAAATGGAGTTTGGAGGATGGTTACATAAGCGCCTCTTATAGAAGGTAAATTCTATACCAGCAGTGCAAACCCAGGCAGATTGCTGTGGGTGAAACCAGAACAAGCCAATACAAGCTATTGAACACATCAGAGAGCATAGCAAAAATAAAGATCTAAAATACATTTTCCAGATTCATTAGGTATTTTTAAAGAATAGTGCTTTCACAGGAATATGTACTAAATTAACAGTCAATATACTCTTCAACTGTCTATACTGTTTTAATCATTGATTAAATTTTTGCCATTGATAGTGAAACTTGATTTAGGTGGACGAATACACACACACTCATCCTAATATTAAACTCTCATTATCAGAAAGGAAAGAGATCTACAGCCCATAAAACAGAGGAAAAACATAGTAAATTCTGGACCATAAATTACTGACACAACATGAAGTTTTTGACAGGTTTCCAATAACAGTCCACAAGCATTATGAACTCATACATTCACAGACAATTCCAATTTTTACTCCCTCCCAAATTTTAATATTTATAGCTATATACTTTCATTTATTAAAGTATCACAATAGCTGAAGCACCTACAATGAAACCCCATTTTTTCAAGTGAGGAAACACACTCACAAATAATTTGCCCAAATTTATACATAGAAGTTGCCAAGCTAAATTCTGAACTTAAGCCATGTTTCTTCCAAGAATGACATCATCATATGCTAAGTCTCATGAAATTAGGGGATTACCCAACTATCAGTACCAACCTGGACTGAACATGGGAAAAAATATACACCCACTTGGACACCAAAGAAATTGAAGATCCGAAGTTAACTAGTCAAAAAACAAAGTTCACGTGTTTAGCTTCCCGTGCATCATCCAGTAATTTTATGCAGTGTACATGACATATCAGATTTATAATATGATGTAAGAAATGAAAAAATTTCCTTCATGTTCATATCTTAACCACTGCAGTTAGGAGAATATTTAGACACCAAAGGGCATCCACTTTGCAACAAACTTCAGATCTTATTTCTCACAGCATGATTACGAGGGAAAAATTAACAGTGTTTATAACTCTGGGGAGGGGTAAAATGAAGGCTTACCCTCTATCTGTAATATTTTTCCATTTAAAAAAATTTGAAGAAAAAAGTAAGCCAACCTAAGGAATAGTATTAAGTTATATATTATAGATGTTACAAGGGTGTGGCAAAAATCATGAAGGTAGTATGTGAGACTAACATTTTAAAAACGATGTTCAAATATTCAATAAATACTATGTTAGCCACAAAAAAATTCCCTTTAGAAACCCACAGAAGGATCTAACAGCCTTATGGGCTTAACAAGATTTTATTTATAATAATGCAGGTCTTAGCTGTTGATAACTACTTCTAAGTAACCTAACTTTTATTATCTTACTATTGTCGAAATTGGTGAAAGTAAAGAAACTGCAGGGAGAAAAAAAGCATTATCAACACAATAACAACTATTTATTGAGTACTTACCAAGCATTTGCTAGGTTTTCCATGTGTTACCTACTCATACCATGAGGTCTTTTTTACAGATGAGGAAACTAAAATAATAGACTAACTTAAAAAGTTTTCCTAAAAAGTGTAATCTTAGAAGTTGGCAGTGGTGCTATATTTTTTCATCTCTCCAAAACCATAATAATGAGGCATAACTAGACATCAAAGCCAAAAACCAAAAACATTTACGACAAAACTGACAACGTAGTCTCACAAGCCTCCAAAAATAAGTAGATGAAGAAAAACGGATAGTCACATGATCTATACATTATCAGGATTTGTGTAAGAGAAAGCAGAGAAAAGTCACGGTGCACCTGAAGGGCCTAGGAATAAATAGGAAAACCACAAAATAGCCATTAGGTATTCACTAGAAATTGTGGCAGGCCAATTTGGAAAAAGCAGCTAGAAGTAAGATGGGTTGTGCCCCTAGTAGTGACTGAAAGAAGAGGCCTGCAGTGAAAGCTGAAAGAGAAGCAGTCTTGCTCCCATCAGCTCTTGAAAGTGACCCATCAGAGCTTCCATCGGGAGGTGACCTCACAATGAGAGAAAATAGAGATGAAGACAAGACAAAGTCCAAATAGAAGTAGGAGTGGAGAACAAAGTCTGGAAATTTTAGAAAGCAAACTGCCATGTTCTTAAATACTTCACAAAAACAATGAAAGGTAGAAAAGATACTCTGAACCACACATCCTCTTTAAAGTTCAGGAAAACTAATTTCATGTAAAAATAGGCCAAAAAAAAAAAAATCAAGGTCAAATCCAATATGAAATTATAAGGAGAATAAGGAGCAGTATAACACCCCTATAAACAACAGAAGGAAGCCACAAAGACTTGTTCAAAATCAGCTCACAACTGTATGATACTAATTCAAAATGAGCTAAAGACACAGAAAAATTATACAAGTAGAATTAGAGAAACTCAAAAAATGAAGCAATGAAATTCAGCAAATAATTCAAAATAAAAGAAAAATATTATGTCAGGAAATAAAAAAGTACAGAACAAAGGTCAGTAAGAGTCCCTCAAAGGAAGAAATTTTAAAAAGCAAAATGGAAATAAATTACAAATCTTACTCTGAAAGACACTGTTGAGAATGAAAAGACAATCTACGCAGTATTTGCAAATCATGTGTCAGATAAAAGATCTGTATCCATAATATACAATTAACTCTAAAACCTGGTAAGAAAACTCAGTTTTAAAATGGGCAAAGACATGAACAAAGAATTTACAAACAAAGATACGAACAGCAAATAAACATAGGAAAAAATGCTCAAAGTCGTCAGCCATCAGGGAAATGCAAAATAAAACCACTATCCAATGTGCACCTATTAGAATGGCTACAGTAGAAAAGACTGACCATACTAAGTGTTAGAAAGGATGTGGAGAAACTAAACAACTCCCCTAATGCTCGTGGGAATGCAAACTAGTACAAACACTAAAAAAGTTTGGCAGTTTTTTAAGAAGTAAAACATATACCTATCACATAATCCAACCACTCCACTCCTACGTTTTTATACCATAAAAAAGAATGTATGTGTCCAAAGTTTGCACACAATATTCACACAGGTTTTCTTTTTTTTAAACATTTTTCCCCCTCTTTAATTCTCCCCCTCGTTTCCACCCCTGACGTATGGATGTTGCCGTCTCTTTTTTAAGAACTGGATCTTTGAAGGCAGGCATCTCCCCACCCCCACGTACTCGCGGCATGCACCCGGGGCCTGGAAACCCCGGGGTATGGTTCATGGCTACCTGGGGCGCAAACCCAGGACATTCTGCGAGTAAAGTAGATGTGCTAACCATTACACTATGGAGCCAAACCAGCAGCTCTTCTTATAATACAAAAAACTGGAAAAAAATCCAGATGTCTATCAACAGGTGAATGTACAATAAACTGTAGGATTTTCATATACTACTGCTCAGAAATTAAAAAGGAATGGGCTGTTGACTGATATCTGCAACAAAATAGATCAATCTCAAAATAATTATGTTGTTGAGAACCAGGCAAAATGGCATAGAGGATAGAAGATTTGCTCATCCCCTCTTGCAACCACATCAAAGTTGAAATGGAAACACAAAGCAGACAGCAAACAGAGTCACCTGGGGGTCTAGATGAACAGAATCACTACAACTAGGGAGAGGAATAAAAAATCATCCTGCAATGGTTAGAGGTAGGAAGTGGCGAAGATGCAAGGCTGCCTGGTCTCGAGCAGCTGAGTGGGCAGAGGCTACTGTAGCGGCAGCCAGCAGCTGCAGATGCCTCTTAAAGGGGCTGTGTCTACAACCGGACTTTCGCGATGACAGATAAGCTTGCCCTGAGCACCAGCGCTGAGCTGGCTGCTTAGGGGTCACCAGGGACTTACACAGGGACACTAAGTTGTTGCAGCAAGGGCCGGAGGCAAGGCTTTCTACTGGGCAGAACTGCCAATGGTATCCACTGCTCCTTTGTTGAGCCCTCTCCCCTCCAAGTGTGAAGACTCAACACCACCATAGCTGAGATGTTATCAAACTGGATAAGAGAGGTCGCTCTGCCCAGAAGATTCCCTGAAATTCTGCCTCCCCCAACTTGCTGCCCTACCCAAGCCACATTCAGTTGTGTTCTTGGCAACTTAAGTGCCACTTGCTGAGCAGCGCCAATACTCAGATTGGTGGCAGCTGACCTCGGTTTCTGGTATAGCTTCTTGGGGCAACTATAAGCACAGCATCTGTGGATTGCTTGCTGAACCTTAACAGGTGGTCCCAGAGGGGCACTGGCTGGGGCTAAACTTGGCCTGCAGCTGAACCCCTCTCAGGACTGCCACTGAACACTTACTAAACAAAGCCATGCTAATAAGACCATGAGTCTTAGGAACTTTGATTAGTACACAGAAACAGACACAGAAAGGCAGCAAAAATGGGAAGACAAGCAGAAATCATATGAAGAAAAGAACAGAGATCAAGGAAAAACAGAGTTAGGCAATCTCACAGATGCAGAGTTCAAAACACTGGTTATAAAGATGCTCAATGAAATTAAGGTAAGTGTAGATGAACTCAGTGAGAACTTTAACAAAGAAATAAATAACATAAAAATGGAAATAGAAACTGCAAAAGGGAACCAGTCAGAAATGAAAACTACATTATCTGAGATGAAGAGTATATTAGAGAGAATCAACAGAATGAAGAAAGAAGAGGATGGTAACACCGAAATGGAGGATAGAAAAGCCAAGGACACACTACCACAGAAAGGCAAGAAAAAAATAACTGAGAATATAATTTAAGGAGCCTATGGGATGAAATTAAGGGTAACAACATCCATATCATAGGGGTACTTGAAGAGGGAGAACATGAAGTTGAATATATATTTGAAGAATGATGGGAAATGTCCCTAACCTTCATGCTCCTTCAATAAAGGGGGGTGGGGGGGGATAGACTTACAACCCCAGGAAGCACAGAGTCCCAAAAAATGAACCCAAAGAGGCCCACACCAAGACACATCACAATTAAAATGCCAAAGGTTAAATGCAAAGAGATAATCTTAAAAGTAGCAAGAGAAAAGCAATTAGTTACCTACAAGGGAGCTCCCATAAGACTGGCGGCCGATTTCTCAAAAGAAACTGCAGGACAGAAGGGCTTGGCACAAAATATTTGATGTGATGAAAACTGAGGAACTACAACCAAGAATACTTTATCCAGCAAAGCTATCATTAAGAGTTGAAGAACAGGTAAAGAGCTTCCCAGACAAAAATAAGCTAAAGGAATTTATCAACACCAAGCCAGTATTACAGGAATTGTTGGAGGGACTTCTTTAAGAAAAAACATGTATCGAAAATATGGATAAAGAATGGTATTACCTACATATTTATCAACAAGTACTTCAATAGAAAAGAATTAAGTGCTCCAACCAAAAGATAGGGAAGCTGAATGGGTATGAAAACAATATCTCTCACATATGCTGCCTACAAGAGACTCACTTCAGATTAAAAGACACACATAGACCAAATGGAAAAGATATTGCCTTAATGGACCTAAAGGGTATTGTGCTGAATGAAGTAAGTCAGAAAGAGAAAGACAGACAAATACTGCATGATTTCGTGTACATGTGGAATCTAAAGAACAAAATAAACAACAGCAAAAACAAACTCATAGATACAGAGAATATTTTGAGGGCTACTAGATGGGAGGGGGTGTTGGGGTGATGGTGAAAAAGGGCAAAGGGATTAAGAAGTACAAGTGTACAGATACAAAACAGTCATGGAGATATAAAGTACAACACAAGGAAAATAGTCGACAATGTTAAAAAAAACTTGTTAGGGGGAAGAGGGGTATCTGATTTAGTGGGGTGACCACTCCGTGAGTTATACAGATTTCTAATCACTATGCTGTATAACTGAAATTAATATATTATTGTATGCCAACTATAATTGAAAAAAAAAACTCATTGAATTGTACTGTAAATATGAGCAACTGTCTATTACACTTCAATAAAGGTGGGGGGGGAAACAATAATTATGTTGAGTAGAAGCTGCCAAAGAACACATACTGTATGATTCCATTTAAATTCTAGAACATGCCAACTAATCTACAGTAACAAAAAGCAGATCATTAGGTGCCTGAAGGGAAGGGAGCCCAGAAGGGAGAGATTACAAAGGGGCATGAAGAAACTTCTGGGAGTAATGGATGTGTTCACCATCTTGAGTGTGGTGATAGTTTCCTGAGTGTGGACAGCTATTAGAACTTACCAAACTATATATATTCAATAAATGAAGTTTACTGTATGTCAATAAAGCTATTTTTAAAAAATAAGAATAAAAAAAGAATTCAAGACAAATTACAAATACTGAAGACAAAGATGATTCAGCATAGGAAGACAAGAATCTCTGAAAAGAAAAACCAAAGGAAATAATTCAAGAATCACTTCTCAGAAATTAAAAAAAAAAAAAAAAAAAAGGGAAAACTCTGAAAATACATACTGAAAAAGTTCTTCAGATACCTGAGTATACTGACCCCAAATCCCAAACACTAAAGATGTAGTTTAGAAAAATTAATACACTCCAAAGAAAACGTTCTTTGGGAATCTAAGCAAAGAGTAGGTGGTTTAGTTTAGAAAGTAAAGAAAATCAGATTATCAGATTCTGATAGTAACTCTTTAAGTAGGGGGAAACAATGGAACTAATATATTTAAGCTACTCAAGGATAAAAAATAGGAAACGAAGCTTTTATTTTCAGACAAACTGACCTTCAAGAATAAAGGACACAAAATGTTAACAACATACAAGAACTTAGGAAACATTGTTCCTATGAGCCCTGCCTAAAGAATATACTAGAGAATGAGCTTCAGACAACCCAACTGACTAGACACTAACTTAAGGACTGGTGGTGAGCATTAGATATACAGCTACAGTAAAGCTAAGAATAAATGGTTAAAAGAGAGAGCTATGTAATAGCTACATGCTCATATAATGTAGATACAAGTTCTTTTTTTTTTTAAATGGGGGTTATAAATTGGGAGAATTTTAACATTCTTAGCAATTATATTGGCGGTGTGTAAAGTTAGATACAATCAGTAATTATAGAATAGCCTGACTCTACTATGCTCTTGAGAACCAGGATCTTTGGTGTGGAAGAAGTAAAAATAATCCTGTAGTCCTGATTTTGAAATGGAAGTATCTGTATAAATCATGAACTATTTCATCTAGTTCTTTCCACTGAAGAGGCTAGAAACGATGACCAACTCAATAATATCATGCATCTCTAGCATCCATTTCCCACTAAAAGAAGGCAGCAATTTTTGGAAAATGGCTGATTCTCAGGTCTAGGGGGGGGTGGGAGAGGTGGGGACACAGTAAGGACACTACCAAAGACTACTAGGGTCAAGTCAGAGGGACTCTGGAATCGACTGGAAGAGGCTCCCACTGGCCAAAGATGAGACAATTTGACCATCAAAATGAATAACTGCAACTAAAACTCATCAAATTATTTAAATCTATGATTGAAACCTACCACGTTTGTTTGTTCAGCATATAATATATATTTGGCATTAAGTTAGAAACTGTTATCTTCGGAAAAGTGCTGCTCAAGAAATATCCCATTCTAAGGAGAAAGTAACCTTTTGACATAAAAATAATTTTTTTGAAGTAGCCAAAAACTAATTTGGGGGCTGTTATTGACAGATAAACAGAGAGATAAAAGGTATTTCCCTCTTCATAACAGTTTGGTACCCCACATCTTAGCATCTTCCCCAACTTCCTACAATAGATGCTTACAGGTAGTTTTTAACAAACTAGGAAGGAAAATTGTTCCAATACTCTTTAATATTCCTACAACTGCCTCCTCAGTAAGAATCTGTTAATTCTAAAATCTCTCTAAGGCTAAGAACACAAGAGTCAAATCAACTGTTTTCTTAAATGAATAGCCTAGGCTATTACTGATTTTCATCCACAAAGTTTCACAAATTTCTTCTGTTAATGATGTCTTGCTATAATGTATCAATGAAAATAAAAACAGAACTATGGAATTCTTATTTTAACGACTCATTCATCCTAAAACATCAAAGAGATCTGACTTGCTGTTCTTTAGATTTTCATTCTCCTGTTACAATCTTAGAAGTTAGACAAAGCTCAGTCTAGCCATAAGTAGATGACGGAAACTGCAAATTCAGTAACGCATGCCCACAGATTTTTTTAAAAAGGGGGCTAAATAAAGCTAAATGTATAAACATCAGCTACTTAAATGATAAATTTTAAAATATTTTTCAAACTCAATAGACAATCTATCAACACCAACCACTTTAACACAAAATTACTCTTAGTAAATGTACTAACATCTACTGTATTTTATCAAAAAGGGAAGGCAGTTTGTACAGGTCTGATAAGCTGAATAAGAGGTTTTAAATATTTATCTCCAAACAGTATGAAATAATCTTGTGTAGCAAAACTCTTAAAGTATAATGCTTTTCCTCCTCGTATTGTAGAAAGGGATAAATTTGGACTAACCAGCAATTTGAAAGAAATAGTGGCAACTAAGTATTTATGATTAGGAATTAATTTATTTTTGAAAGATGGCCATGTAGTCATTTTTAAGCTTATTTATATAAATTCCCGTTATCTTGCATCAATTTAAAAAAAATAAGTGTTACGAGACTATAATTCATAGACAAAAAATGACTTTTTTTCTCCTAAAAGGTTCTATTTTTTAAATGCAATAGAAATATATAATTGAACACATCATAATCACATTCTTAAGTTGACCGGTAATTTTTAGAAAGCAGTAAGTAGGTTCAGCTTGTCTTCATGTTCTTTAAAGCAAAGAGATTTTCCCCTTTCTAAAATTAGGCTAGTTAGAAGGCTACACTACAACCATAAGCAAACAAACATTTGCTAATAAACCCAAAGAAAGTATACACTGCTTGCTAAAGCTTACATTCTATTAGGCCTCAAAAAGAAATTTTGAAATAAACAAGTAAGGGAGCAGAGAAAGCCCACTCAATACTGCATCCAAAGAAAGCTTCCCCTTTTCTGCTCCCACTCCTTACCACTACAAGAATGTCACCAAATCTGCACACTCTGATTTAAGTTAGCCAGAGAGTGAAAACAACTCCTGCTACCCAAACTACTCACACAACAATGCAATGAAATGTTCCTTTTGAAAATAGTTCTAACTTTACTGTATAAGTTCACTGTAAAAGTTTCAGAATCACAACATTTGGAAACAAACTTAATAAAATGCTGAGCATATATATATATAACAAGTTAGCTAGCCTAAAAAAGTTTACAGTCAAAACTGTCTCATCTGGAATTTGTCAGAATATCACAGAGTTCTCAAGAGAATACAAGTGACACTTAACACCCACATACATAAATATGACAACAAAAGGTTGGATATAAGACAATATGAGAAAATACAATCAACAAAATAATCTGAAACAAAGCCACAAAACTCTCGAAATAAGCCTGTTATGGCTAAAAAAAAGGGTCATAATGGAATAAGCATTCTTCCTTTTTCTGGCTTTCAGACCAGTAATTCTAAATGTACCCAAGCATAAATACAAAAAAAATTAACTAAATTTTAAAATTCAGTACATAGAATGCATAAAGTAACTAAAGTATATGCACTTAAATAAATGCTTTAAATGACTGGGGCCTGTAGGCTTTACACAGAAGGATTATTCATTTCTTCTAAAATACACTTTTTTGCCCTTTCCCAAGCAATTCTGAATGATACATAGGTCTACAACATCGAATACATGTTTTCAACTCACATTGTTTCTCCAGTCTTGGCTACATGACAAAGAAACTGATCCAGGACGGGACAAACTTCCTTTTTCCCTCTCTTCTCAAAATCTGGACAAGAAAGAAAAGTTATCAGTATTTCTCATAATCAATCCCAATACCCTCTAAAAAACAAACTTTCCTCCCAGTCCTTCCTTATATTAAGAAAAAAATTAGCCTCTCAACCCAATATCCACTTCAATTCCCCAAGTTCCACTTCCACATGTCACCCTCTTCACAGGTAACAAGAATCCTCCTAAAGTAAGCACTCCACAACCATCTTTAATGCAGTTTCTAAAAGTGTGATCCGGGGGAACATCAGCATCAGTTTTATTTGAAAATCCAGTTAAAATTAAAATCTCAGGCCCCACGCCCCACAAACTGTTTATCTATGTGAAGTTTATAAATGTGCGTTTTAAGAAACACCAGACACCTCATGTAGCTTTCCTCAAAAGATTTTGGATTTGAAAGCATAAGTCTGAACAGGCGGAAATCACGGTATTCTAAGTTTGAAAGCCACTGTTCTCAAGCCTGTTGCTTGAAAGGTGAGCATCAAGAGCAGCGAAGGCGACCACCTTAGAATTAAGAAGCGTGGAATGACGACTCCAGAAGCCCTGAAAAAAGCTTCCTGAGATACAAATTTAAAGTTGCTTTGCCGCCCCTCCCCCATTCCCAAACCTTACTTTTTCCTCTAACCCGACGCCTGGCGTGCGAGGGCCTGACAGAGAACAGAGCCTGCCTAGGAGGGGGCTGCAGGCCCACGACCTGACCCCGGAAGGGTATGACAGGGGATGGGCCCCAGTGAGAGCTTCCCCAGCTCCCCTCCCCCAGCCTAGACGCCAGCGTCGGACACAAAGCCCAGAGCGGGCGGGAGGGAGCTGCCCACAGGGCTCCCGCCCCTAGAGAGGCGAGAGGGGGAAGGGAGCCGGGTAAGCGCACCTTCTCTCCCGCGCCCAGCCCTGGCCCTCTATGCCACTAGCCCTGAAGGGATAGGAGAGAGGGCCGCGGAGGGTGAGGAGGAAGGAAAAGGGGGCAGTTATCCCCACCTTTCAGCGCCTCCTGCAGCCTCTCGACGTCCATGGCTTCCCGGAGTCCCTCGCAGCCTCTGCCTCTCTCCGCGGGTCTCCGGGGACCGGAACGCCTCCCCCCACCCCCCCGACGCCCTCCCCCTCCCTCGCACACACTCCCGCACGCAGGCGACGGGGGGGGGGCACCGAAGGGAGCCGGGGGAAGCGAGCGAGAGAGCGAGACCGAGAGAATGAGCACCTCCCCGAGCCGCTACCACCAGCCCTCCAACATGGCGCCCGGCACGTCACCGCGCGCACGCTCCCCGCGGCCGTCCTCGTGCCCGGGGCGCGCTCCAAGCCGGAGCCTGATGGCGCGTGCGCGCCGGGGTCTTGCCGCCGGGGCGGTCCCGGAGGCCCGGTAGGCGGCGGCCTCTATCCCTCTCCCTGGTGGTGGTTCTGACGTGTCTGCCCTGTTCTGAAGGCAGAATCACCAAGGCAGGGGAATGGAGGCAGACTACTTGGTTTTGAGTCCCCTGCCTCTTCCTAGCTGTATGACCTTTAGCAATTTACTGAGATCCTCTGGGCCTCACTTTCCCTTTCATACAATTTGGGCACTAGTATCGACCACGCTGTGCAGCTACTGTGAGAATTAAGCGAGAATATGTCAGAGTACACAGTAAAATAACACTCAGTATTAATAATAATTGTAATAAAAATCCCTCCCTGCCTGAACCTAAAGTTCACCACTGACCACCACCCTTGAAGAGAAATAATGTTTACAACAAAGTAATTAAAAGCTTAGGAGTTGGAACCATCTGGATTTAAAGCCCAACTCAACTCTTT
Source organism: Pteropus medius (assembly GCF_902729225.1). Lineage (NCBI taxonomy): Eukaryota > Metazoa > Chordata > Mammalia > Chiroptera > Pteropodidae > Pteropus > Pteropus medius. Next base: position 2,909,625 of record NW_024353908.1, read on the forward strand.
AGTACCCCTGTGACCCTGGACTAGTTACTTAAATTCACGGAGCAGAGCCAGTTTCCTCATCTGAAAATGGGGACTTGTAAAACAGGCATGAGGCTTGAGTGACATGGCGAATATGAAGCATTTAGCTCAGTACCTAGCACCTGTAAATTCTCAGTTAATGTGGTTACTGTTTTTTATCATTATGATTTTGGTTACATTACATAAGCACCCAGGAAGCTTGAGAAGGTAGGGACGTCGGAAGTCCTCTCCAGCCTTGACATTCTACAAAGAGGATAGCTGAAGTGTGGTGAGCTAATCTGGCAAAACAGCACCAGACCCAGAACATCTGGCTCCCTACCAGTGTATGGACATTTTTATTATTTTTGTGTGTCTATGAGCTAGTCAAGGAGAAGATATTGAATTATTCCACCTTTTCTTCTGTCAACCAATGGTTGTTGGTACCAATTCAACGCTGATAGGAATCTCCAAATTAGGGTGCAGTGAAAAGGAAACTTTATTCAATGCAAATAGTTCAATTATGATACAGCAGGGCTCTGCGAACCCAAGGCTGTCCTTGGGTAAGGCCTCTCTCAGGCTAGACAGCTCTGGTCTGGTCTGGTCAGCTCTAGTTCAGAATAGCAGGAAACTCAGTCTTCTTTCTTCAGTGGAAATGTAAAGTGCCCTTCCAGAGCCAGAGGAGAGCGGACTTACATAGCTTATGTAGCTTATATGGAGAAGTTCCCACCCCTGGTCCCTGACTGGTCCATCCTCATACAAATGAGAACCCTAAATCCTCATAGTTGGGTCCAAAAAGCACTTTCCAGATTGGTCAAAATGGAGCTGCTTTGATTGGTTGGTAAAGATGCTAATGGAAATATAGCTGCTCAGTTCCAATTGGACAGGGAAAGTCTCAGTCTTATTGGTTGAAATACAATACCAGGAGTTGGCTCAGACAGCAAGAACAGAGTGCAGTCAAGCAATTTACTGCAGGCTACTCCCTGAAGTGTGGTTTGCATGAGAGGCTCCTGTTTAGAAACAGTTCCTAAGCTCTGCTTTTAAATTTGAGCCAAGTTTGACAGAAGAGCCCTTTTTGGTAGCTGTCTTCTTTCTCAGGGCCAACGCTTCTTAAAGCCTAGCATAAAGCCATGAAAGGAAGGGAGGGAAGAAAAAAAAAAGGCTATTTCTTGACTTGTCTTAAAAGGTCCAAATTTGGACATAGCCATTATGACTGTTGACTCTTAAAAGATAGTGGTTCTGACCCTGACCCTAGGTGGCAGATGTGGCAAAAAACTCTTCCTATCCTCCCAAAATACTTTTCTCAATATTGCCATCAGAGAACCAGTCCCTGTGTCTTTAGACCCTTTCGTTATTCAGAGTATTCAGTTCAGTTAAAAATAGCCTTGCAGGGGTGTGTAATAGTACTTGGCCAACACTTACCATCCACTGGATTTAGTTTATCATGGTCTCTTCAGGTCTGAAAGGAGCCTACTCTCCATGTAGCAAAGCTGAGGCTCCACTTCTCTGCTCTGTCCTATATTCAAGCAGATCTCTTCCTGAAATATCCATATAGAACAATACAGTTGCCACTAACCATTTGTGGGTGTTTAAATTTTAATTAATAAAAATTAAAATTTAAAATTCAGTTCCTGAGTTCTTCAAATGGACTTCAGTATCACACTATATAGCTACTGTGAGAATTAAACAAAAATATATCAGAGTATGTAGTAAAATAGCACTCAGTATTAATAATTGTAATAAGAATCCCTTCCTGCCTGAATCTAAGATTGGCCACTAACCCACCCTTCAAGAGAATCAATGTATACAACAAAGTAATTAAAAGTTTACATATTAGCCACATTTCAAGTGTTCAATAGCCACATGTGGCTAGTTGCTTCTGTATTGTACAGCATGAATAAAGAAAATTTTATTATTGTAAAAATATTATCATTCTGTTAAGGTCCTCCAGTCCCAGGAAATCCTTCAGGTGACTGCAGCTGGCATCTGGGCCACAATCCTATGAGGGATCCCAAGCCACAACCGCCCATCTAAGCCTCTTCTCAATTCCTGCTCCACAGGAAGTATCAAAGATGACAAATGTTTATAATTGTTCTAAGCTTCTAAATTCTAAGATAATGTTGCACAACATTAGGTAACTATAACAAGTGAGAAGAATAATAGTAACAGCTAACATTTTCTAAGTATATTCTGTGTCTAGCATTCTTCTAAGTACTTTACAAAAATGTATGATTTAATCCTTACAAAAATCCTGTGAGATAAGTGATATTATTATACCCACTTAACAGAAGAGAAAACTGAGGTATAAAGAGGTGAACTAACTTGCCCAATGTCACACAACTACACAGGCAAGCGACTGACCCATCATTCAAACTTATATTGACTCCAAGGCTTCCAAACACTTTCTTGTCCTCAAGAAGTTTTCAAACTACCAGGAGAGATAAGATGTGAGTGTATACTCTGGTGCAAAGTGGAAAGCAAATGTGCCAATCAGGTGGTCAGAGGCCTGCAAAATCTCTTCTAGGCAGAGATGGAAGTTGTTCTTTAGAAGGGCCTCACTTAGAGACTAGAAAAGATTTGCACTTTGTAGAGAAGAGTGTTCCTACAGAGGCAGAGGGGAATGATATTAACCAGGCAAACAGACCGTGAAGGCCTACTAGGTACTGGGGAGAAAATGTGCATGCAACCTCTTCCTCTCTACGGAGCTCATGGTTTAATGGAAAAGATGAACCTTAAACAAACGTGAACATGCAAAAAGACTGGCCCACTGCTTGGGGCATATACAAGAGGGAAAAAGCCTGAACTTGAGAAGACTCAGACTAGGCAAGGGAAGATAAAATCAGAGAGAGAAGTAGAAGAGAGAAAATAGCTGGCCTATGTCATAGAAAATGTGTAAGGGTGTTCTCATAACTCTAGGGAGAACTACTGGAGTTGGGCCATCCCTCTGACATGACTCTGTAGGATGGGGCAAGAATAAGGGATGGAGGGAAAAATCTAGAAAAACCCACACCCCACCTAAAGGGGCTGGAGGACAGAGAATAGGCTAGGCTAAAATACCACTTGGAAGCTCTTCAATTTTCATGGCCTTTTATTCATGTCTTTTAGTCCTTATTTCTATATCATAATGGGTGCCAAGATGAAACTGAGGTAGAAAGATGGGCAAATTAAGATGAATGCAATTTTCTAAACAAGTAAGAGGGTAGCTTTACATATCATCTGGATTAATTTCACATAGCACAGGATCTCCAAGTATAAACCTGGATGCTGTGGCTTTGAATGTGAGGGCACTGAGGCCAGGCAATGGGGAGTTACCAGAGAAGTAAAGAAAATGGTGGCCAGAGACTTCCAAAGATGACTACATCAAGGAACCTGATTGACCCTAACCAAATTAACACAAGAGGCAGGCTGCGTGGAGCCCCAGCAAATGAGCAATGTGAAAGAAAGTTCATCCTGACTGTGAGTATTGTTTAGAAGCACAATCTCATCCCCATGTGAGAGTACCAGTTCTCTAGTACGTGTAAGAAATGGCATCTCCCTCTCTCCCTCAGGTTGGGCTGGATAGACACTAATCAATTCTTGCTATCAAATATCCACATTTTAGCCTAGCACACCTCTCTCTCTCTCTCTCTCTCTCTCTCTCTCTCTCTGTCTCTCTCTCACACACACACACACACACACACAGAATTTACTCTTGAACAACACGGGAGTTAAGTGTGTCACCCCGATCCCCGGTGCAGTTAAAAATTCACGTATAACTTTTCGCTCCCCCAAAACTTAACTACTAATAACATACTGTTAACTGGAAGGAAGCCTTATCCATAATTTAAACAGTCAATTAATACATATTTTGTGTTATATGTATTAAATACTGTATTTCTATAATAAAGTAAGCTAGAAAGAAAATGTTACTTAAGAAATCATAAAAAAAATACATTTACAGTAGTTATTGAAAAAAAATCGGTGTATAAGTGCACCCTTATAGTTCAAATTTTTGTTGTTCAAAAATTTGGTTAATTTTATATGTCAACTTGACCAGGCCACAGAATGCCCATATATTTGGTCAAACGTTGTTCTGGGTGTTTTTGTAAAGGTGTTTTTGGATGAGAAAACATTTAAACGGTAGATTAAGTAAAGTAGATTGCCCACTCTAATGTGAATGAACCTTATTCAATCAACTGAAAACCTGAATAGAACAAAAAGGCTGACCACCACCACCACCAGTACCACCATGACCAGCACCCAAGAAAGAATTCTCCCTGCCTGCTGGTGTTCAAACTGGAATATTGACCTTTTTCCTGCTTTTGAACTCAAACTGAAACATTGACTTTTCCTGAGTCTCAAATCTGCTGGCCTTTGGACTAGAACTATACCACTAGCTATTTTAGGCCTTCAGACTCAGACCGGAATTAAACTATTGGTTCTCTTGGGTCTTCAGCTTGCAGACTGACTCTGCAGATCTTGGGGCTTGCCAGCCTCCATAATTACCAATTATTATAAGCCAATTTTTTAATGATAAACACAAACACAAACATACATACTTCCTATTGGTCCTGTCTCTCTGGAGAACCCTAATACATATAGAATATAGACACATCAGTATATACACACAGTACTCAATAATTTAAGAAAATTAAATTGTGTACTGCTTAAGAGAAAAGCATCTAAAATCAGATAGATCTGGGTTTAACTCCTGACTTATGACTTCCGAGCTATGTGAACTCTGGTAAGTAATTAATGTGAAAATGCCTGGTTTTTCATCTGCAAATTGGAATCAATAGCGATATCTCATTCATAGGTTTGTTATGAGAATTAAACCAGTGATCTGACTCAATCGAATTTAGCTATTGTTACAAATTACAAAAATAATCTTTGTGATGTTTTTCCTCTTTTTTTTGAAATAATTTCAAGCTCGCAAAAAAGTTGGAAGTATAGTATAAAGAACATTTTTTTCCAAACCATTTGAGAGTAAGTTGCTGAATACATACCTCCAAAACCCTGAAAACTTTAGTATGCAATTCTTGCAAGGACATTCTACTACATAATCACAGTACTACCAAGATCAAGAAATAATATTGATATATTACCTCCACCTGATCCTCAGACCTTATTTAAGTTCCATCAATTGACTCAGTAATGTCCTTTATAGCAGCGGTCCCCAAACTTTTTGGCACCAGGGATCTATGAGAATCTAATGCCTGTTGATCTGAGGTAGAGTGGAAGCTGTGATGCTAGTGCTGGGTAGAAGCTGCAAATACCGATGAAGCTCCACTTGCTCTCCCCCGATTCACCTCCCGCTGTGTGGCCCAGTTCCTAACAGGCCATAGATTGGTACCAGTCTGTAGCCAGGGAATTGGGCCCCCCTGCTTTATAGGAGAAGGACCCAGTTGCATTCAGTTGTTATGTCTATTTGTCTCCTTTTGGCTGAGACAGTTCCTCAGTCTACTCTTGAATTTCATTACCTCGATCCCGTTGAAGATTAGAATAGTAGACTGTCCATCAATTTGGCTTTGTGTGACATTTCCTCATGATTGGATTCAGGTGATGCATCTCTGACAAGAATGTTATAGAAGCAATGCTATGTTCTCATTTCATCCTAGTAGGTGGCCCACAATTTTAATTTGTATCATTACTGATGATGTTCACTTTGATCACAGGATTAAGGTAGTGCCTGCCAGATTTCTCTTCTGTAAAATTGTTTTTCCCCCTTTGTAATTGTGTTGGTTTCCTGTGCCTGTTGTGACAAGGTATCACAAACTGAGTGTCTTAAAATAACAGAAAGGTATTCTCTCACAGTTCTGGAGGCCAAGAGTTTGAGATCAAGGTGTCAGGAGGGCAGTACTCCCCCTGGAGGCTCTAAGGAAGAGTCTATTCTTTGCCTTTTCCAGCTTCTGCTGACTGTTGGCATTCCTTGACTTATGGGTGCATCCCTTTGATCTCTGCCTCTGTGGTCACATTGCCTCTTCTTTTGTGTGTCAAATCTCCCTTGACCTTACTCTTAAAAAGACACTAGTTATTAGAATGATAACTAGGTAATCCAGAATGATTTCCTCAGCTCAAACTTTTTAAATTTAAATTATACCTACAAAGAACCTTTCCCCCAATAAGGTAACAATCACAGGTTTCCAGGGAGGAGGACATGGATGTGGACATATCTTTTTGTGGGATACCATTCAGCGTACTATAATAATTACAAGTGTTTTGTAGAAAATACTTTTAACTATGTAAATATCCCATTTCTCATCCAACTTTCACTCTCAAGTTTTCACATCCATCAATGTTTATTGGCTGAGTTAATTGTTACCATGATGGTTGCCAAATGGTGGTTTTCTAATTCCATCATTCCTTTTACATTATTAGTTGGCATGCTAACATAAAGGAAAATGTCATGGTCTCTCATTTATTCATTTTCTTAAATGTGTATTAGTTTGAACTCATGGATTCCTATTTTATTCAATGGGTTATGATTCATTACTGTCATTTTTTATTTTGATATTTAAATTTTTCTAGACTTGGTCAGTAGGACCTTCTTCAAGCTGGCTACTGTATCTCTTTGTTGTGTTCCCATCATTGTTGGAGCACTTTTTTATTTTGGGGTACAAAAAGCTATTCCAGGCTAATCTCGCGTCTTCCCTGCCTCAGCCCTGGAATTAGCCATTTTTCCAAGAAGTTCTGATTCCTTTTCATGGAGAATGCTCTTTAGAAACCTAGATGAGGCTATTCGGGTGTTTATTGTCATTAGGATGTCACTGCTCCCACACCTTATTGGCAGACAGAGCCAGAGACCATATACATGGATTCATACACATGCACACACCCACATATGTATTCATTTCTATATCTATCTATATAAATATAGATGTTGAAAACAGTGAGCTCGCAGCTTCCAAATTGAATCCAATACTGGAGGATTCGTTCTAGTTTTCTCCCTTTCCATATGTACAGCTCTCCAACAGTAAAGAACCTGGCCACCCTTATCCTCTATATATTTACTTATTGAATCAATATCCCTGGTAAGCAACTGACCGCAAATTACTCCTGCCAGTCTCTTTAACAGTTGTCCTTCTTACTTCTCTTGGGCTCTGACAGCCTGCACCAGGCTACCTTCCCCCAACCCTTTGCAGAGTCCTACTTTTCTTGGCCACATCTGACTGGTTTTAGACTCAATTATTCTGGAAGGAAGGGGGAAAATTAATAATAATAGTAGTAGTAGTAGTAGTAGTAGTAGTAGTAGTAGTAGGTTACTTTTATCTCCTCCAATGATTGATAATTTTTCCAAAAGCAACTCAAATAGAAGGCAAACAAAAGTCCCTTATGATCCTCTCCCTACCCACAGCCTACCACTGTATGGAGGGGTACAAGTTTGCTGTGAGCCTTTTGAGATGTCTACAGGTTTCAACTGTTTTATTACAACAGCCTCGCTAGCTCTCCTGCCTTCTATACTTGCTTTCCTGCAATTTATTTTCAGCACAACAACCAGCGTTCTTTTAACAAGATCAGATCATGTCCTGCCCAAAATTCTGCAGCTGCTCATTTCACTCAGTAAAAGCCACAGTCCTTACAGTGGGCCACACTTTGGCCCTGTAGGCATAATTTGCCACTCCTCTGTCCTTCTAACTTTATCTCGACAACGGCCCCCAGCCTTTCTTCAAGTTGCTTCAGCCTCTCTAGCCTTCATAGTGTGCCCTTAACCTTCCGGTTTAGGATGGTGCCCTGGCTCTTTTTCCTGCCTGGATCCCTCTTCCCTGAGATATCCATGTGACCTCTTCACCTCCTCCAGTAATATCTTGTCAACAAGGCCTACCCTGACCACACTGACATGATGTTCCTCACCCTCCCCTGCATTCTCGACCCCCCATACCCTACTCTATTTGTTTCTTTTGCTCATAGCCTTTTTCATCTTCTAACATATTATGTAATTTCCTTTTAAAATTATGTTTATTGTATGTCTCTGCATTGTTAGAACATAAACACCCTAATAAAAGGAAACTATGTTTTGTTCACTGGGTTTTCCCAAGTGTCTTGAAGCTTTGTACAATGTCTGTATACCATAGTGCTCAATAAATATTCGTTGCATCAATATATGTTGAAGTAGTTATTCTTGAATTAATTTCTTTCTCTGTCTCTAAATAGCAACATATGCTTCTGCAATTTGATTTTTTTACTTAATATGTCTTTTCATTTTATTTTAGTGATATTAATTTAAATCTTATTTTAATTAGTGCTTTGGTGTATAGATGAAATTTACAGGACTATTCAATAGGATTATCCAATTTTTCTCTATTATAAACAAGATCTTGTATAATTCAAGTTTCAGTGTCCTCTTGTATAAAATAGAGACAGTATTTACCTTATAAAAGACTGAGGTTTAAAAGAGGTCCTAAGGTAGTACTTGGTAAATCTTTTATTATATTTTTTTATTACCATTGTTATTATTATTGTTACATGTTCTTCTGCTGCTATAAGCCTCTTTGTGACTAGGTAATACCATTTCTCTAAAAGAGCAATTGCTAGATAAGCTTATTTTTAATCAACAATCTCAACTGACTCCCCCAGTGCCGTCACCTTCCTAAAGTATGTCCATATGGATATACTTGTGGACTTAATAATTTTTGTCAATCTGATGGATGAAAACAATAATACCTTTGTGTTGTTTTGATTCTCATCTTCGAGATTTGTCAGTTATTAAGAAACATTTTTTCTTTTCTTTTCTTTCTTTCTTTTTTTGCCAAGCATGTAGTTTCATCTTTCATTACATTTTACTCTCTAAAGACTGTCCTGACAGTTCAAAATCGCATTGATTGGATTTGACTACCTTCTGGTTTGTCACAAGGTATGTTACTTTTGCAATTGGTAATTGCACTTTGTTAGTGTCACCATCCAGAAGTGTGGAGTAGATAGAGTAGAGACAGGATCAGCCTCTATCAGCAAAGTCACAGGCTCAGAACATAAAGTTGACCCAAGGAAATTCTCAGAGCTTAATACTTCCTGAGTATGTATTTTACATCATAAACTGGTCTATGGAGACAGCGGTGAACAAGGCACACAGGATCTTTGCCCTCATGGATCGTACAGTCTGGTGGGACAGACAAACGTAAAGGAAGTAGACAATTACATAAAACCTTAGGAATTATAGATTATAGTTAGTGTTTTGAAGGAAATAAATAGGATAATACATATGAGGCCACTTTGGATGGAGTGATCAGAAAAGATCTCTCTGAAAAGGTAACATTTGAGTTTAGACCTGAAAATGAGCCATGTCAAGGAAGAGCTAGGGAAACAAAAGATGCAAAGGCTTTGAGACAGGAAAGGGCATGATGTGTTCAAAGAACTTGGAAGAGTGTTAGAGCACAGTAAATAAAGAGAGAGCAGAGCAGAGCAAGAATAAGAAAGGCAGAAGCCAGGTACTGTGGGTCCTTCTAAGCCATGATAAAGTGTTTGGTTCTCTTCTCAAAGATAATAGACAGTAGAATGTTTTAAACAATGAAATGGCATAATCCAATTTATGTTTGTCAAAATCACCACAGTTTCTTGTTCAATCTTCCTTTTTAGGAGGCCCTAATGGCCTACTCCTCTTTTAGTGATTTTTAGGTCATATCATTTTCTATAGCATCCTAAAATCTACAACTGATCACACACACCCTAGATTTGTTATTCTCAAATTTTAGAGTTAGTTAGAATTACTTGGGAAGCTTGATAAAAATGGGCCCTGTCCCCAGAATTCTGATTTAATTGGCCTGGGGTGGGAGCTAGAAACCTCTATTTTACCAAACTCTTAGGTCAGTGGAGTTTGCATTAGAACTTCTGTCTGTATTAGAATCAATTGGAGGGTTTATTAAAATACAGATTATGTGCCCCACCTCTAAAATTTCTGATTTATCAGGTCTGGTATGGGGCCCAAGAATCTTCATTTCTAAAAAGTTCCCAAATAATACTAATGCTACTGGTCTAGGAACCACACTTTAAGAACTACTTCCCAGGATGATTCTAATAAAGGTGATCCCTGAAACCACACTTTGAGAAACATAGGCTCAGAGACTAAAGCTAATCTAACCAATATGTCATAAAGAGCCTTTGTAGTATCTCTGCAGTCTATTGTTCTGGCCTCATCTTCTTGTACCCAGTCTGTGCCTTAGGCCACCCCTAGCATTCTTTGTTCTTGACAGAAACACTTCTCACCATTCCTGGAACTTGTGGTAATTGTGCATAATTCCAGGCTTTTGCACATACTGTTCCTTCTCCTTGTAATGCCTCTTCCCCAAACATTCTCTTAAGATTCTGCTCAAATTTTATTTCTTCTGCGTTGAGTGTCCCCTAACCCTCTGCTAGAAATTTGTTGCTCCTTTCATTGAATTACCTAACAATTTGTATATATATATAATGTAGGGGCTTGAAAACTTCTTTGATTATTAGTAAAAAAAAATCATTTTATATTGCAACCCAACAAACATATATTGATACATTATGCAAAATTAAAATATGATTTTATAAAGTAATGCTTATCTTAATACTCTATTTCATTTTTTTAAAATGTTGCCTGTGACTTTTAAAATTGACGGTGGTATGAAACACACAGCTCAAGTACACCTTTCTCATATCACGTTATAGTTATTTTATATTTGTGTCCTCAGTTAAAGTGTGATCTATTGAAGGTCAAAGCTGTATCTTATTCATTATGTGTTCCCGAAGACTACTAAAGATGTTAGTAGATAATCAATAAGTATTTATGTGATTAATGAATACAAGGGCCCATTTCATTTGATTGTCCTTATCCAATATTGATAAAAACATTAATATGTAGCTAAACACAAGTCAGTTGGATCCAGTTCAGTTTTCGAATTAACTGGATACATATAAGGAAATCAATGAAAATCAACCCTATCCTTTGCCATACATAAAAATTAACTCAAAATGGATCATGAATCCTCACATGGCTGAAAGAGAAAAATTTGTGTTTTTCTTATAAGGCATTAATCCACTCTCATAACCTAAATACCTTCCAAAGGACTCACTTCCTAAAACCACACATTGAGAGTTAGGATTTCAACATGAATTTGGGGTGAGGGGCACAAACATTCAGTATAATACCTAAAACTATAACATTTCTGGAAAAAGACACAGGAGAAAATCTTTGCAACTTGGGATAGGCAATCATTTTTTAAAACACAAAGCAAAAAACACAAAAGAAAAAGTTGATATGTTGGACTTTATCAACATAAACTTTTGCTCTTAGAAAGATACTGCTAAAGAAATAAAAAGGCAAACCATAGACTAAGAAAAAGTCTTTCAACATGTATATTGGACTTGTATGTAGAATATATTGAGACTCCTTAAATCCAATAATAAGGGATGAACAAACTGATATTTGAAAATAAGCAAAAAGAATTGAATAGATATTTTACTAAGGAAGAAATAAGATACTTCTGGTCAAGATGGCAGAGTAGGTAAACTTTGTGTTTGCCTTCTCCTATGACCATATCAAAAAATTACAACTAAATTATAGAATAACCATCATTGAGAACCATCTGAAGACTATCTGAACAGAATCCCTATAACTATGGATATAAAGAAGAAGCCATAATAAGACTAGTAGGAGGGGTGGAAACATGGAGAAAGCAAGTGTGGTGATTAAGAATCTAGAAGGGCATCTAGAAGAGGCCCACACACTGACTCCCTTGCTCACAAATGTACTTGCTCTAACCTTATAGGAACAGTAGCTCAAAAAACACCAAGGACATATAAAGAGAACCTGGGTTGACTAGATTTAGGGTAAGAGCTGGAGGGGCAGGGGTCAGGGCAGCTCTCTCCAGAGACAAAAGTGCTGGCAGGCACCATTTCTCCTTTGTTGAGCCATTTTCTCACCCAGCTGGCAGGTGTAGGTGGGTACCAAATCTGAGCTCCCCATTAACATGGATAAAAATTCATCCTGCTCTAGTATTTCCCCGAAACCCTACCCCACCCAACTCACATGGCCGTTCAGAGCTAATTCCAGTGGAGTTTTCCCAGAAGCAATCTGCCTCGGCTCATGCTGTGGACTTTCCTAAACATTCTTAAAGGTCCACAAACCCCAAATAAACAGTGGCTGGCATAAGCTTGCCCTGTACCTCTTGCTAAGAGTCTCAAGTTTGGCACAGATGATGACCAGTCTCACCTTGTATTGTAACACCTATCAGGTGGCCCCAGGTCTGGTATAGCTGCAACCAGTGTTGATTTAAATGTAGATTCAACTAAGTGGCCACAAGCCTGATACAAGTGGTGGCTGCTCTCAGCTCATATTGTGGTGCCCAACACAGGGTCCCAAGACTGGCACTAGTGGTAGCCCACTTCAGTTCTCAGAGTAGGTGCTCCCAAGCATCTCCAATCACAGCACAAGTGGCAACCAACTACAGGTAAGTTTGTAGATCCCACCAGCCAGCCTCAATCAAGGAACAAATGGTGGCCGACCTTTGCCTGCACCAAAGCCCCTCCTAGAGGACCCAGAGCTAATAAACTTGGTGTCCAACTTCAGACCACACCAGAGAACCATCCAACCAGTTCCACAAATTACACACCCAAAGAGTAGGCACAGCTGACACCAGAGATGCACTAATGAGACTCCCAATCCATGGGGTTAGCCGCTGTACAACAGCTCATCCACTACAGTCATGGCCAACTCTCACAGCAGTCAATGTGAGAGTCAATCACACCCACTATTATGGCAACAGCAACCAAGGTTCATCTTCAACGGGAGGGCACACACAACCAACACAAGGGACACACCTGGAGTACCTGGCTCAGGTGACCAGGGAAGACTGTGCTACTGAGTACCACAGGACATCTACTATAAAAGACCATTCTACCAAGATTGGGAGACATAGCAAATACATAGGTAGCTAATACATAGAAACAAACACAAGGAAGCAGTCAAAACGAGGAGACAAAGAAACATGTCCCAAACAAAAGACAAAACTCCCAAAAAAGAACTAAATAAAGTGCAAACAAATACCTACCAGAAACAGAGTTCAAAACACTGGTTATAAGGATGCTCAATAAACTTACAAAAGGAATAGATGAACTCAGTAAGAACTTCAACAGATAGAAACCATAAAAAAGAACTTTTCAAAAATGGGAAATACAATAAGTGAAATGAAGAATTAAGAACAGATTAGATAAAGCAGAGGATCGAATCAGTGATCTAGAAAACAGGGTAGTGGAAAACACCCAATCAGAACAGCAAAAAGAAAAAAGAATTTTAAAAAATAAGGCTAGTATAAGGGACTTCTAGTACAATATCGAGTGTACTAACACTTGCTCACAGGGATACCAGAAAGAGAAGAGAGAGAGAAAGGATCAAAAACCTATTTGAAGAAATAATGGCTGAAAACTTCCCTAACCTCGTGAAGCAAATAGACATACAAGTCCAGGAAGTGAACAGCATTTCAAACAAGATAACCCAAAAGAGGCCCACACCAAGACACATCATAATTAAAATGCCAAAGTTTAAGTCAAAGAGAGAATTGTGAGTACCAAGAGAAAAGCAGTTCGTTACCTACAAGAAAACTTGCATAAGACTGTCGGATAATTTCTCAATAGAAACTTTGCAGGCCAGAATGGATTGTTGCAAAAATATTTAAAGTGATGAAAAGTAAGGACCAACAATCAAGATTACTCTATCCAGTAAGGCTTTAATTTAGAATCAAAGAAGAGATAAAGAGTTTCCAAACAAGAAAAAGCTAAAGGAGTTAATTACCACTAAACCAATATTACGAGAAATGTTAAAGGTTCCTGTTTAAGTAGAAAAGATCAAAATTATAAATTAAAAAATATAAGAAAGAAAAAATGCTCACTGACAAAGGCAAATACTGAATAAAAGCAGGGAATCAACCAACTATAAAGCTAGTACTAAGGTCAAAAAGCAAAAGTAGGAAGATCATGTGTAATTACAGCAATAAATTCTACCATATACACACACAAAGTAAAAAATAATGACCAAAACATTAATGTGGAGGGGTAGAGTAAAAATTGTAATGATTTTAGAATGTATTCGAACTTAAGCAACCATCAACATAAAATAGTCTGCTATAAACATAACTTGGTATATAGAAATCAAATGGTAACCACAAACCAAAAATATACAAGGGATATACAAGAAATAAAGAGAAAAAAATCCATCACAGCACTATAGAAAGTCATCAAAATATGAGTCTTAAGAGAGCATGAAAATACGAAAGGAACAGAGAACTAGAAACACAGTAAGAAAACAATTAATAAAATGGCAATAACTACATACTTATTAATAATTATTTTCAGTATAAATGAACTAAACATTCCAATCAAAAGATGTAGAGTGGCTGAATGGTTAAAACAAACAAACAAAGAAATAAACAAACAAAGTTCTGTACATATGCTGCCTACAAGAAACTCACTTTAGATCAAAAGACATACATGGACTGAAAGGAAAGAGGTGGAAAAATATATTTTATGCAATAGAAATGAAAAAAAAGGCTGTAACAAGAGACGAAGAAGGGCATTTCATAATGATAAAGGGATAAATCCCTTTTAAAAAAGAGGATATGACTCTTGTAAATATTTACACACTCAATTTACACACTCAATATATAAAACAAATATTGATAGACATAAAGGGAGAGAGTGGCAGTAATACAGTAATAGTAGGGGACATTAACACCTCTTTGACATCAATGGATAAATCATTCAGACAGATAATCAAAAAAGAAATAGTGGCCTTATATGCCACATTAGACTAGATAAGTTTAATGGACATGTGTTAAATGTTTTACCTTAAGCAGTAGCATATGCATTCTTTTCAATTACAAATGGAGCATTATCTGGGATAGATCACGTTAGGCCACAAACAAGTCTCAATAAATTTAAGACTGAAATCATATCAGGTGCCTTCTCCAACCACAATGGTATGAAAGTAGAAATCAATTACAAGGAAAAAAACTAAAAAACACACAAACATGTGGAGGGTAACTAACATGCATCTAAGCAAGAAATAGGTTAACAACGAGATCAAGGAAGAAAATGATTTCTTAAGAAAAAAATAAAAAATAAAAAAATAATAAAATAATAAGATTACGTAAGTTTTAAGTGTACAATTCTATAATACATCATCTGTATATTACATTGTGTGCTCATAACCCAAAGACAAGTCTCTTTCCATCATCATATGTTTGACCATCTTTAACCTCTTCAACCTCCTTCACTTTCCCCTCTGGTAACCACCATACTGTTGTCTGTGTCTATGAATTTGTTTGGTTTGCTTGTTGATTTCTGTTTTATATCTCATATATGAGTGAAATCATGTCTCTTGTCCCTTTCCATTTGACTTACTTTGCTTAGCATGATACTCTCAAAATCCATTCACGTTGTCACAAATGGTAGTATTTCATCCTTTCTTATGGCTAAGTAGTATATATATTTTTGGCTACTAGCCCTATGTTGTTTGCAAAGCATCTTCTTCCATTCAGTTGGTTACATTTTTGTTTTGTTGATGGTTTCTTTTGCTGTGCAGAATTTCTTTAGTTTGATCTAGTCCCATTCATTTATTATTGCTTTACTTCCCTTGCCTTTGGGGTCAAATTCTTAAAATCCTTTCTAAATCAAAGGTCCATAAGTTTAGTACCTGTTTTCTTTTATGTATTTTATTGTTTCAGGTCTTCCATTTAAGAGTTAATGTGTGTGTGTGGTGTCAAATAGTTTCATTCTTTTGCATGTGGCTCTCCAATTTTCCCAGAGTCATTTATTGAAGAGGCTTTCCTTTCTCTATAGGATCTTTTTGGATCCTTGGTTGAAAATTGTTTGCTCTATATACATGTGGGTTTTTTCCTGGGCTGTCAGTTTTGCTCCATTGGTCTCTGTGTCTGTTTTTCTGCCAGTACCATATTGTTTTGATTACTGGACTTTGTAGTATAGTTTAAAGTCAGGGTGTGTGATACCTCTGGCTTTGTTCTTATATCTCAGGACTGCTTTGGCTATTCAGGGTATTTTATGATTCCATACACATTTGATGATTTTGTTGTTGTTGTTGTTCCATTTCTTTGAAAAATACCACTAGGATTTTGATGGGGATTTTATTAAATCTGTATATTGCTTTGGGTAATATGGCCATTTTAACTATGTTGATTCTTCCAATCCATGAACATGGAATATCTTTCCATTTCTTTGTGTCTTCTTCAATTTCTTTCTACAGTGTCTTATAGTTTTCAGTGTATAGGTTCTTCACATCTTTTGTTAAGTTTATTTCCAGATATTTTTTCTTTTTGTTGCAATTGCAAATGAAAATTTTTTCATATTTCATTGTTAATAAATACGAATGCAAGGCATTTTTTGTACATTGATTTTGTATCCTGCAAATTTACTGTATTTGTTCTTTGTTTCTAACAGGTTTTTTTTTTTTTTTTGGTGGGATCTTTAGTGTTTTCTATATATAGAGTCATGTCATCTGCAAAAAGCGACAATTTTATTTCTTCATTCCCAATTTGCCTTTTATTCCTTTCTTTTGCCTGATTGTTCTGGCTAAGTCCTCCAGTACTATGTTCAATAATAGTCGTGAGAGCAGGCATCCTTGTCATGTTTCTGATGTTAAAGAAAAAAGCTTTTAGTTTTTCACCATTGAGTATGATTTAGGGAGTGTTTGTCATACATGGCCTTTATTGTGTTGACATACTTTCCTTCATAGCCATTTTCGTGAGTGTTTTAATCATAAATGAATGTTGTATCTTGTCAAATGCTTTTTCTGCATTTATTAGTATATGATTTTTATCTTTTATTTTGTTAATTTGGTGTATTACATTGGTTGACTTGTATCTGCTGAACCATCCTTGTGCCCCTGGAATGAGCCCTACTTGATCATGATGTATTATCTTTTTAATGTATTGTTGTATTCAATTTGCTAGTATTTTGTTTAGGATTTTTGCATCTGTATTCATCAGAAATATTGGTCTGTAATTTTCTTTTTTTGTGTGTTGTCCTTGCCAGCTTTTGATTCAGGATAATGGTGGCCTCATCAAATGAGGTAGGAAATATTGTCTCTTTTTCAATATTTTGAAACAGTTTGAGAAGGATGGATATCAAATCTTCTTTGAGTGCTTGGTAGAATGTACTAGTGAAGTCATCTCATCCTGGACTTTTATTTTTTGTAAGGTTTTTATGACTGTTTCAATTGTCTTACTGTTGATTAGTCTATTTAGAGTTTCCAGTTCTTCATGATTCTATCTAGGAAGATTATATATTTCTAAGAACTTGTCCATTTCTCCTAGGTTATCGAATTTGGTGGTATATACCCTTTCGTAGTATTCTTGCATAGTTTTTATATTTCTGTGGTATCCATTGTAACTTCTCTTTCATTTCTAATTTTGTTTGAGCTTTTTCTTTTTTTTTTCTTAGTAAGTCTAGCCCAAAGTTTGTCAATTTCATTAATTCCTTCAAAGAACCAGCTCTCTGTTACATTAACTTACTTCTATTGCCTTTTTATTCTCTACTTTGTTTAATTTGTCTCCAATTTTTATTATTTCCTTCCTTCTCTTGACTTTGGGATTCATTTGTTCTATTTTCTAGGTTTTTTTTTTTTTTTTTTTTTTTTAGGTAAAATGTTAGGTGGTTTATTTAAACATTTTATTTGTTTCTTGAGGTGGGCCAGTAATGTTATAGACTACCCTCTTAGTATTTCTTTTGCTGTATCCCAAAAATTCATGTTGTATTGTCATTCTCATTTGTCTCTATGCACGTTTTGATCTCCTTTTATTTCTTCTTTGACCCAGGTTTTTTTTAGTAGCATGTTGTTTAATCTCCACATATTTTTGTTTTTTCCCACTTTCTTTTTTCAGTTGATTTCCAATTTCAAAGCACTGTGGTTAGAGAATATGCTGGTGTGATTTCAATCTTCTTAAATTTGTTAAGGCTAGTTTTGTATCCCAACATATGGTCTATCTTTGATAATGTTCCATGTGCACTAGAAAAAAATGTATATTCTCGTGCTCTGGAATGAAAAGCTCTGTAAATGTTATGTCTATTTGGTCAAATGTGGCATCTAAGGTCAATATTTTATTATTGATTTCTGTATGGATGACCTATTCATTGGTTTTAATGGGGTATTTTGGTCTCCTACTATAATTGTGTTTTAGTCAGTTTCTCCCTTTAGTTCTGTTAGTTGCTTCATATACTTTGGTGCTTGTAGGTCAGGTGCATATGTATTAATAAGTGTTATGTCTTCTTGATGTATTGTCCCCTTTATCATTGTAAAATGTCTGCCTTTGTTTCCAGTTACTTTTTGTATTTTAAAATCTATTTTGTCTGACATAAGTACAGCTACACCCACTTTTCTCTGGATGACATTTTCTTGGAGTATCATTTTTCACTCCTTCATTTTGAGTTTATGTTTCTCTTTGCAGCTGAGATGTATTTCCTGAAGGCAGCATATAGCTAGATTTTGTTTTTGAATCCACACTGCTACTCTGTGTCTTTAAATTCGTGAGTTCGGTTCATTGATATTTAGTCATTATTGATATATGAAGATTTCCATTAATAATAAAAAATTCTAATACTTTTTAAAAGTAGCTATGCTACTTGATACACCTAACATTTCTTTACATAAAAGAACTTAAATATTATTGTTTAATATAAAATTTTAAACTTGAAATCTCATAAAAAATAAATACACTTCTAAAATAATGTTAAAAGACATCTTTTTTAGAGCTTTAAATTTAAAAAAAGTAAAACTGTAGTTGGCATTTAAAAAGATAAGACAGTATTTAAATAATACTTATGTTCCTTTTAATTTGCTATAATAATTCCTTTACTTTGGAGTATTCTTTTTTTTGCTCATTTTTTCTCAAACAAAAATTACTAAAAAAAAAAAGTTTTCCAATGAACAATGTGCATTCAGGGTCTCTTTGGGAGCTATAAACAATGGGTGCACTTTTCAGTAACAACACAAACATGTAAAACTAATGAAGCAGCAATTGCACCCTGTTTTTATGTGTTCATGCATATATGATGCAAACACAAGAGCATTATCTTGAAGTCTCAAAAGAATATTTCCAGTTTTGATCTGTGAAGAACAAAACTAGGACAAATTTCTCTGTTTGCCAATAAAATCTCATCAGCTTTAAATACCAGCACTGCAATTGCGAAATGATGACATAAGGTTTTACTACAATTCTTCAATTCACAGAGCATAACAAATGCTGGATCCTTCTTTAAAAGGCATGTGGGGTGTGTGTGTGTGTGTGTGTGTGTGTGTGTGTGTGTGTGTGTGTGTGTGTGTTTAGGTATTTATTGTATGTTTTTTAATATTTTTGGGTAGTTATTATCATAAATATTTGATCTAAGGATTAGAATTTAGTTCTGCTTTCACAGGGATCCTTAAGTTCTGTCACTCTGCCACCAATGCCAAGCCACTTCTTACCACTCAGAAGCTTACATCCAAGATAGGTAAGGAAAAAGCAAAAATGAAAAGGAAGAAGATGAAAAGGTAAAAAAAAACAAAAACATAAGAAAAATTCCCTACCATTCTATTAAGTGAAAATATAATGATTTGTGGTCCCGTGGAATTCAACATATTTCTAAATTCAACATATTGCTGAATTCAGTCATAAGGTCATGTTCATTTTGGTTTATATATCTTTTTTTTTGGTATAAGTATCAATAATTATACTATACATTTACCTAAATTTGTATGAATGTTGTCTTCAGGGTTGGTTGGAGTGATTATTCCATTATTGGATCACTATTTTGTGACTGTGAATAATGTTTTTTATGGTTCATTTGTTTATGAATACCATAACTGCAATAATATACTCTGAAACCTCTATGAGTTCACATAAGTATAATTTCAATTAATAAAATCATTAATTTATTATTGAAATTATATTTTCACGACAATTTGCAATGGAAGCACAGAAAATGTAATAGAAATCTCAAATAAATAGTAAAGCTTGGAACATTATATCCTAAAGGCTAACCTGTTGTTTAGGAAGTTTGAAGGAAAACTAAAGTAGATTGTCTAGCAAGTTAATTTTTTAAATATGGATTTTTCAACATAAGTCACAATTTCTGAGATTTATATCAGAAAAATAATAATTCAGCAAGAAAAATATTGTCACCATTTCTAGTGACCTGATTAATGAAAATCTCAGTCTCAATGCACACAAAAATATTGTCATATTTTGCTATTAGAAAGTGGTCTTTCTATCTCCAATGAAATTCCATAGTTATATGAATTAAACAGAATTTTAAAGGAAAGGAGAAGGGAAGGAAAGAGGAGAGGACAGGGCAGGACAGAACAGGGCGAGAGGAACCAGTCTTATGCCCTTCCCATATAGAGATTCAATGTGGCAACACACCCTTTGGCAACACAGACTGCATGTTTTAGGAGTCTATTGAATAAAATTTGTGGTTTTAAAGGCACTAATGTGGTAGTTTTTTGGGAATTGTCAAAGGCAGAGAATATACTGCCTCACGGTAATGTCCGAACTATAGAAAATGAGAACTTCAGGCAGCTGGGATTGGAAAAATAAATTTTCTCTAAATTCTTCACCAAACTCACCTAAAAATTCAGGATACAGCAGAGGGACTCCAAGGCAGAAAACCATACTAAATTCTAAGGTTTTAGATTCTCATAATGCATCATTCTAGAATGTTCTAGAGTTCTATGATTGATTTTTGCTGGAAATCCTATTCTGCATGTTTAGATCAACAGTTGAGATTTGTGGGTAAACATGGCTCTCATAAAAGAAAAGGCATTCCTGTATTCAAAGACTTTAGAGCAGATTTTTTGTGAGACTTGCCAAAAGAGGAAAGGAACTTTTTTAGGTCTATGAGCCACCAACAAATTGGAGTGACATTTGTGGGTTTTACTGGCTATTCTGAACTAAGAAAACTGGAATGGAAGTTAGGAAATCATGTTCACATCCTGGCTCTTTCACTAAAACCCTATTTGTGGATATATAGGATGCATTCTCCTCCATGCAAAAGACAATTCAAAAATTGTCCCCATCCATTAGATGTAAAATAATAAAAAATGTCACCTTTAGTAATAAAATGAGAAAACATAAAATATAACAGCAAAGATAAAAGTTTCATATCATCATAATAATTTCCTTAACAAAAATAATAAACCATGAGCCACTCAACTGATCAGAGGAAAATATGTGTTATTACTCTAATATTTTGTATTTAAATTTGTTAATACTATAATGATGCTGCATACCAATACTGATTGATACTTACATGTAGTGCTGAGATTTCATATGTTTTTTTCAGGGTGAGATTTTTTTCCTGCTGATATAGAACCTGTGATGTCCTACAGGATTCCAATATATAGGATATCATGTTTACATTAACAAAATAATCTTTTTCTTTTTATAGTTCCAGATTGCTGTCTATATATAATGAAAAGCATCTAATATTTTTTGTTTTCAAATATTTCTTTGTTAAACAGGATATATCTTCTACTTACCTATATGTCTTATAGAATAGCAATTATATTGGGTATGTTTGTTTGTGTTATAATTTACTTATTCGCCCAGTGGAGATGATACAGGCCCTTACTAAGTTCATCTGGCTGTTGCAAACATTAAAGAGATCATTTATGCACAAGGTTTTTTTTTTTTGAGAAATAAAGCATTACGCAAAATTCCCTTATGCTGGTACCAGCTATGTAAGTAACTAGGGATCAAGTCAGATCCCTTTGGGGAACAGAATATAAAACTTCCTCTCCTGTAGCTAGGTGATAAGACCTGCCTGGTTCTCATACACATTAAATTCAAAGTTAGCCTTTAATTTCTAATTGTTGCCCAGGAGTTTAAAAAAGAAAGGAGGCCACACCTACTGATGATGTAAGAGATAAAATGTTTTTGTCTATGAGCAAACACAGAATCACATCTCTTTGCTAAATAGGTCTCTTAGGTTTAAGACAATTATTCAATTTTCTTTCAAAGCTATGGTTGCACAGACATTTCTTATGATTTAATTTTCTACAAATCAAATAAGTCTTCTTAAGAAAACGCCCCCAGATATGCTTTATCTTTTAACACTGCCCAGTTATCTAAAACTGAACGTTTCTCCCATATGTATTTTAAATATAGCACTATAAACATTATCATTTTTGTTTAACTTTTTAGTCTTCCACATAAAAATCTTAGCATAGGGGCCAGCTTTTATTCAGACTGCCCATTTTAGATATGTGTTACAATGGAAAAGAGAACCAGCAAGTAAATATAGAAATAAGAGAAAAAAAGAATCTGGAAGGACCTACATTAAAATAACAATCTTTTTCACTGGTTGGTAGGATTATGGCTAATCTAATCTTGATTTTGGTTCACTGAACTATATTCTCTATAACTTCTTAAAATTTGTTTTATTTGTTTTACAATAAGCATGTATTACTTTTATTACAAAGGTATGGGGGAGTCAATTGCATAGAAAGAGTCTCAGGAATACAGGATGAATATACCACCTTAGATGCCACTAATATTGTCTCAGACACTTAACAGGAATTGGAAGGTTGACAAAAGTTTCTTTTCACAGCTAGTTCAATCTGCTTGGACAATGTTAAATGAGTAATAATATTAAAAAAGAAAAACAGAAAGATAAACAGCATTTTAGAAAAAAAATAAAGCATCTTTCCTTTTAGGAGCAACGAATTTAGCAACATTTAACAAGACTTTTAAAACTCATTTGTCATGGAGCACCATTAAATATTTATACAAAAAAGATCCAGGCAGCTTACAGATGACTATTTCCTCATTCATGAGGTGCCTAATTGACTTGCAACAATGCAAAACATTCAGTGCATCTGGTTGGGGCCGACATGGATGATGACATGTTTCTCATAAGCCCTTTTCATTGTTTTCTCTATTTGTTTCAGAAAAACTTGTGAGATTCGTCCACATAAAGTATGCACAGTTTCCAAAAACTTCAGTTGAAGAGGGTAATACATGGATTGAAAGAGATTGTCTTGAAAGGGAAACTGAAAGATAATTTTTTAAAAAGAAAGAAAAAGTTTATTTTAGTTATTGAAATTTCATTTAAAAAGCAAATATCTTTTACTAACAAATGAAACAGGGAATTACTATAAATATTCAGGCATGGGTTTGTATATACACAGTGAAAAGGACCTCTGAGGATCAAGGTTCAAATCCTGAATTCAAACCTGTGCAACATCAGAAAATTATTAAACCATTCTCAGCCTCAGCTTCTTTATCTCTAAAAAAACAAAAAAGGATAATTTATTCGGGTCCTTAAGGCTCTGAAAATCTAAAAGCAAAGTATATCTCTAAAAATAATATGGTCTTTACATATATTCTTGATGAATAGAAGCAAGACCTAAATAGGTACTTGAAGTCTACTATAATAAAACACTAAATTTTTCATAGTTGTTGCATTTCTAGCAATCTTAGTTAAACTTTAGAGTATGTCTATGGTAATCTCAGGAATTCTGGAGTTTAGCAATTACTACTAAGATTTATTAGCAATGAACTTTATTTTAATAATTCAGATACCAAATACTGGGTGTTGTTTTTTTCCTCACTTAATATTCTCGTTTTCGCATAGAATGTGTCCATGAGCAGTATTTTCCAAAATAAACTTTCAGACCACTTAGTTATGAGCATGTGTCTAAGTTTTATTGCAGTCTTGTTGAAAAGGAAAAGGCCTTTAGTAGTTCAAATCAAAGATTCATTGTTGGCAAGGACAATTTGTAAAAAAGGGCTAGAAGAAAAAAAGAAAAAGAAAAGCATGGTGAAAGGTCAGTATACTCTTGCTTGACAGCAGAATGAGTGGGTGTCTGGTTTCCTAGAACAAGTCTTAATTCTTTTAAAGTTCATCAGAAATATTACTTAAGCATGTTTATCAGATATGGAAATTTCTTCTCAGAAGGAGATTTTGCATTATGTAATGCAAAATATTCTGCCCAAGACTATGTTTGGTACATTTTTTCTTTCATAGTACAGTCTAGACCATAGATAAACTCTTTTTCATCATTGTATCCCCAGTGACAGAAATAAAAAAGGTCAAAACTGTGGAGTTCATCCTTGAGTCCTCTTTTCCCCTACATCTCTCATCTAATCCATCAGCAAGTGTTGTAAACTCTGTAACGACAACATGTCCCGGACATGGCTACTTCTTCCCATCTTCCTGCTATCATACAAATGCATGCCAGCCCTAGCACTCATCTACATGGCTTCAATAGTTTCATTAAAGAGTCTTTGTGTTTTCACTTTTGCACCCCTTCTACCAAGTTACCAAGTCGATATTTTTAAAGCGTAAATTAGAGCATATCGTTTTTCTGCAGGGGCTTCTCATTGCAATTAGAATAGTCCAACTCCTCTCTTGCTCTAAAGGCTCCATGTGACCTAGCACTCTCTAGCTCATCTCCTCTTTCTCCTTGCCTCATCATTCTGCTCCCCATAGCTTCTTCCTTGTCCTTCAGGCATGCCAAACTCATTCCTGCACTGGGGACTTTCCCCAGGTTATTCCTTCTACTTAGCAGTATCTTCCTCCAGATTTCCCCATGGCTGCCTCAATCTAATAAGTCTCAGGCTTGTAGAGGCCACCCTGAGGACCCTAGGTTATCAATGCTCAGAGTAGTCTTGTGACCTGGCCCATCACCCTGCTCTGGTTCCCTTTTAACATCTCCCACTATCTGATACATTTTTATTTATTTGTTCATGTGAGTACTGTCTGGCTTAACCTACTCAGAATAGATGCTTCATAAGGACTGAGCTTTGTCAGTTTTGTTAAATTCTGACTTCCCTAGAATCTAGAATTGTTCCTGCATAAAACAGGTTCTTCTTAGATGACTGTTGAAAGAATTACTGAAAGAATGCCTATCTGATAGATGACTTTCCTTGGATCATGATGAAAGAAGAGTGTACTTTCTCCTTCACACAAACACATAGACACAGGATTAGTGTGTGTGTGTGC